>NW_028317979.1:7579615-7734038 GCF_062004578.1 Staurois parvus | reverse complement strand
GCAATTCTAGTGAGATAACCCTATGGGTCCAGAACTGTTTTTCTACTTTCCTCAGTTGTTGCAGTATATGTAAACCCCACACATTTCTGAAAGTGCAGGATATGGGGATGATTCAAAATTCAAGTGAAGGTTTTGGGGCTTGTCTAAGGTCTGAAGCTGAAGAAATTTGGACTGTACTGGGATCTTCATGTGATGCTGCAGAGCTGTCAGAATGTCAGCTCTGCAATTAACATTGATTTACTATCTCCTCCTGGTTCCTACAGTATTCACAGTGCCCAATGGGAAAAGTATTGCTTACTGCCAAGCAATGATGAGTCACACACACAGTGGCAATTACCACCCATCCAGAACGTGCTAATTGAGATGATTAACATAGTGTTAATAGAGTGCAAAATGGTAGTCAAGTGCAGTAATTGTTTTTTTTCAACCAGTATGGACGTGAAGAGATGGAGCCAAAATGTTGTGTGCCCATCATTAAAGGTATGGTGTCAATTTGAAATGAAACATGACAAAAAGTATAAAGATGAAGCAGACAGAGCAGAATGTGTCAGGAAAGCAGTAGCAAAATATAAGAGGCAAAGAAGCGTGTTCAAAGACCTATGCAACGTAAAAACTCTGGCAACAGAAGTCAACTTTAAACTGTAAGGATGTATTGTAAAACTTGGAAAACAATTTACAGCTGAAGAGTATTTAAAAGATGTTTTAATTGATGCAATGCTAAACAATCATTTTGAGAATTATAGATTTGCCTATTCCAGCAAGAAATGTAGAAAAGTGAATTTCCAAAATGGTAGAAAACATGTTTCCAGAAGGCAGTTAAAGTGATTGATGCACTATTCCTCTTTGAGGCTGTGAACAAAAGTGTGAACAACAATGAGATTTCAGATCTAGCTGTTGTTGCAGAACACTGTGATGTAATTAGTATAAGAAATACAGAAGTATAGTGATGAAATACTCTTCAGAATAGCACTTGGTAGCCACACTATGAAGACTCTTGACAAAGTCTTCAATGGCAAAGAAATTACACTCAAGATGAAGATCAGACTCGTAAATGCACTCATCTTCTCAGTTATCAATTACAGCTGTGAAAGCTGGACACAACTGAAATGGGACAGAAAGAAGTTTGACTCGATTTTATGCATGCCGTGGACAGCCGATAGAACTAATATTTCAATTTTGAAAGAGATCAAACCGGCTTTGTCACTAAAAACCCAGATGATGAAGTTGCGACTGTCCTATTTTGGTCACACTGTTAGAAGAGAGATGTCACTGGAGAGGGAAATAATGTTTGGGAAGATCAAAGGCACCAGGCGAAGAGGGAGACCAGCTTCTAGATGGTTGAACACATTGACTACAACTGTGGGGATGACTCTGGCAGATCTCACCAGACTAGCACAAAACCAACTTCTTTTTAGAATGCCTCATCAACTCTCTAGGACTTGGACCTGAGTTGACAGCACTTACATAGTTACACAGATACATAGTTGGTAAGGTTGAGTAAAGACACCAGTCCATCCAGTTCAACCTGTGTGTGTTTGTGCACATGTGTGTGTTTAACTCTTTATCATTTCCCATATCCTTGTATATTGCATTCACTAAGATGCCCATCTAAGAGTCTTTTGAGACTATTTATACTTTCCACAGACACCACTGCTTAGGAGATGTGGCAAGAGTGTTTACCAATCATTTTGAAAAAGACAAATACAGTAGGAATGAATAGGCATGGGCAAAATGAAAAAAAAAAGTTTCATTTCATTTTGTTCATTACAATTACTTTGTTTAATTAAATTCATGTAATTCGTTTTCGATTCCATTCAAATTCCAAACATTCATATTGGCATTTGAATTTGAATTGGCATTTCTAATTAATTCTAATCAAAATTTGAATTTTGGAAGATGGTTATATTCTATTTTATTGTTTTTTCTGTTCTATTCTATTCTTTTTTTTTTTCCAATGACAGTTTATTGAAAGAAATTGTAAAAACAGTAATGAACAGTGTACATCTTATATAAAACATCTCAAAGTAGGCGTAAATCAACATATGATCAATTAACAAGCATCAATATACAGTTTCAAAATGCAATACAAATTAGTAAACAAAGAGAGCAGCTGTTCTTGTCCATAGTGTATCTTTAGGGCATAAGAGGAAAGAGATACTTGAGTGAGTCTCTAGAGAGGGGAAGGGGAGCGAGTAGAGAGCTATGGAGTGGCATAGGAGGGGGAGGGGCATGGGAATAGGGAGTAAGCACATGTAGGGGAAGGAAGAGGGATAGAGGGGAGAAAAAATGGGGGGGGGTGGTATGATTAGGAGGTAATAGGGTAAGAGGGGTAGGGTATGAGAGGGAGTAAGGGGTAGTAGAGAGATCAACAACCTGGCAATGTAGGGCCCTCTAGTGACGGTTACCTGCCAGTTCCAGTCTGTCCCAGGGTGAGAGTGGGGACAGGGGGTATGTGGCCTGTGGTCTTTGTGTTGTCAAGTGAGCCTACAGTAAAAGGGTAGGTCTATAAAAGAGGTATGTTTAAGGGTTGCTTTCCATCAAATGTTGGAATTGGCCAGTTGATTTGAAGTGGGACCAGCATGTCCATATTTTTTAGAATTTCGAGGCGGTATCTTTTGCGATGTGTATTAATTCTTCCATTTCTTTTATTTTACATAATCTAGTTAACCATTCAGACACAGAAGTAGGGCGGGTTGAATTCCAGTAGATTGTTGTGCAGTGTTTGGCTGCATTGACCATGTGCATTGCTAGCAATTTGCAATATAGCTTGGAAGGGAGAGAAAAGTGGTGTAAGAGGAATTGCGCCGGGGTATAATCTAATGTGTATGTGGTCACTTGGGAGATAATGTTGTGAACTGCTGTCCAGTAGAATTGGATAATTGGATATGTCCACCATAGGTGTAATAATGTACCCAGTTATTACTGGGTTGTTACATCTCCAACAGAGGTTGGTTGTCTCTGGGTAAAATCTATGTATCTGTGTAGGGGTTCTATACCAACATGACCAAGTTTTGTAGCAGTTTTCTTGGGTTGTGTGATGTTTAAGGAGCATTTATGCTTGTTAGTAAATATGTGTTCCCAGTGGTCTTGGGAGAGATCCAAGTGTAGATCCCTCTCCCAAGTTTGGCATGTTTTGCTAGAGTCGGGAGAAATGTCTGCATAGAACAATCCATGCACTTGGGAAAGCACGTGTTGTTGGGGTGGGGATTGAGAGCATAGGGACTCAAAGGGAGTCAAGGAATGAGAAATGGATAAAGAGCCATCTATATCCTGGAGAAAGTGGCATATTTGAGTGTATGTCCAAAAAGGGAAGGGGGGATTATTCATTTGGGAAGAGAGAGTTGCACAGTCGAGGGGGCACCCAGCTCAGAATGAGTGAAAAGCTTGAATTTTTGGGTGAGGCCAAGAGTTTGCCAGGAATTGTTGGGATATTCCAGGGGCTGGTCCCGGTATGGATGAAAGTTTGAATTTGGACGCTGCTTCTAAGAAACTGTGTAAAGTAGAGTCAATAATATGATGTTGTCAGAGCCATGTTGGTATGTGTTCAGTAGAGATCCAGGGCATTGAGTCTAGAGATAGCGTAGTGAAAGAGGCCTCAAGCCTAATCCAATCCTTAAGCTGTGCATGTACATTCCGGTCTACAATTCTAGGTAAATGACAGGCCCTATAGTAGCTGTGTAAATCAGGGAGTCCAATCCCACCTTTTGGTTTAGGTAGGGTTAGTTGTGTGTAGCTTATTCTTGGGTAGTGTTTTATCCATAAGAAAGAGGTACATGCTCAACGATAAGTTTTAAAGAATGTCAATGGAGCCAGATTTTTGTATAGGGAGTAGATTCAGACAGAGTCAGAGTGAGTGAGGCAGTGTGGTGATCCGATAGGAACAGAGGTTCTATTGTGGCATTGCTGAGGAGAGGGAGGTCCTTTTGTGATATAAAGAAGTAGTCGATACGTGAATATCTATTTTGTGGTGTAAAAAATAAACTGTAGTCTTTATCCACTGGATGTAGAGTCCTCCATGTGTCGTGTAGGAGAAGGTCCTGCAATTGTAATTTGATCTGGCGTAGAGCCTTGTATGTTAAGGATGACTTTCCAGAGGAGGTGTCTAGGATTGGGTTTAAGGCCAAGTTCAAGTCTCCTCCTAAAATGAGCATACCGGATTGTAAGCCAGATAGCTGAGCTGAGCAGTGTGAAAAAAACCTACCTGAGTGACATTTGGACTGTAAATATTCACCAATGTCACTGGCTTCCCCTGAAGGGAGTCCTTAAGAAAAACATAGCGTCCATCCACATCAGACAGTGTTTCTATAGTCTGCCATTTTAATCTTTGATGAGTATAGAAACCCCTTTTGTTTTTGAAGACGCACTGGTGGCATGGACAACTGTAGGGTAAAATATGTTGGATAGTTTGGTTATGGAGTCTGTACGAAAGTGTGTCTCTTGAAGAAAGATAATATCTGCTTTGAGACTACGCAGAGACGCTAGTATTTGGGAACACTTTTCTGGAATGTTTAGGCCTTTGGAATTCAGAGAGATTATTTTTATGGTAGCAGGACGATTTGTCAGTATATGTGGTGCCATAGCTTCTCTCTTTGTGGGAATGGATGGGGATGGGAGGGTTGTTTTCCTCTAGATGTAGGACAAGAGAATTGGGTTTAGGAGAGACTTTTCACTTTGATAAAAGGTTGCGAGGGGTTTTACGATATAGTGTGGGGATATGGGAGAGAGGGATAAGAAAGAGAGGAAAAAAGGGGGAGGGGCTGGAAGTAGGGAGGAGGTGGGATCTGGAGAATGTGAGGGGGTTAAAGAGTCAAAAGAAGAGAGGGGGGATGAGTGTAGTGAAATCTAGTATTTCAGGGGGCAAGTGTAGATCAGTTAGCTTGCCCTAAAAAGGTGCATTGGGACCAAGAGGGGTCAGTCAAGATTCACATATTCAGCTGGGTGGAGGCGTAGTAGGTAGCGGCCAAGAATAAAAGTTTGTCTCCATCCTATAGAGGTCCATTATGTTGCTTAGAGGATCTGGTATGTGAGGTACCATGTACGTATATATATATATATATATATATATATATATATATTTTCTCTTTTTCACCTACTGTTTTCGTTTTTGGGGGGGAAAGGGGGATTTCCTTGCAGAGTATAGGGGTGTGGTGTTCAGAGTCAAGATATCTTCCTCCTCCCTCCCCTGGCAACATGGGCATGTTTCCTAGAAGGTCAGATAAAGATTAATGAAAAGTGTAGGGTCCTATACAGGAGAAAGGCAGAGAGAGGGGTAAGGTAGTTTCAGAGGTAATAGGTTAGTTTTAACAATCTCAGCTGTTCAGGTAGGTTTCCACATCGTTATTGATAGATTGTTGAAAAGGAGGAGGGATTCAGAGGATAATGCAGAGGGGGAGGAAAAGGGTAGTGGATAGAGGAGGAGTTATAGTAAAAGTATCATCCCTTTTTCTTGGGTATAGTTGTGAAGAAAGTACATGGAAATAGGACAGGTCAGCAAGTTAACAAGTTAGATATGCAGATTAACCTTGATATGGGGTGCAACGTGTGGTGTCCTATACCGTTTGGATAAAAACATATACAAGTCTAAGAAAAGGAGTTACCAGATGAAGTGGTTGGGATTGTGTAGAATGATGAAGTCCACTGTGGGAAGGAGATGATAATGAGCGTAGGAGTTCCGTGAGCGTACTTGTCCAAACAAGACATGATAGCGGAAAACAGTGAGACCAGGTATACGGAGATTCTGATTATCATTTCTGTTGATGTGATCAGTTGAGGATTGTGGTTATCGGTCTGATCTAAATCAATAATTGACACAAGGGAAAGTTTGAGGAGGGATGGAGCGAGTGCATAGACATGGGAAAAGATAAATTACTGTACCCAGAAGAATACTTTGCTTGGCCCGGATTAATCATACATGTCGAGCCTTTCGGTGTGCCAGGGAGGCCGTGAGGCTGCTACCTCCTGCAGCTCCATGTATAGAAGGAGGTGGAGAAGACAGTGATCCGATAATCACCTTGGGGAGCTGATGGTAGTAGCGTCAGTAAATGTAGAGAGCTATACCAATCTGGCACTTTGATTAGAGGTATGTCCAGCTGCTCGCAAAACTGGTCTTCTGGAATGCGTAGATTAGCAGTGCGGCCCATATGTGTGGCAGAGAGACAGAATGGGAATTTCCATCTATATGTGATATTCCTGGAGCGTAACAGCTCTAGAAGAGGTCGGAGATCCTCCAATGTTGTAGAGTGATATTAGATAAATCTTGATAGATTTTGTTTTCAGCGCCATTATACGTAATATGGTTGTGGTCCCGGGCTCTCCACAGAATTTCTTCCTTGAGTTGAAACTCACCAGACAGCAGACTACATCTCTGAGGGGATCTGTGTCCCTGCTTCTGGGCCTCAAGGTGTGGTGTAGGTGTTCATAATCTATGGGGGATTCCTGGGGTGTCCCTAGAAGATCATTAAATACAGCTGAATTGACTTGTGACAGTTGGTTTGGTTCAACTGTCTCAGGGACACCTCTCACCTTCAAATTATGTCTGCGTCGATGATTATCCAGGTCTTCTAGGTGTCTGTGCAGTTCATGAATATGTAGGGCATGAGAATCTGTTGTTTGTTGTACTCTGAGGATTGCAGTGTCATTGCAGGCTGCAGTTTCTTCTACATCTTCGAGTCGCATGGCGACAGCCTGCATATCTAGGCGAAGATCTGAGATGGGGGCAGAAAGTATATCCTTAATATCTGCTGCGATCATGTGAAGGTTGTTCAGGTTCAGTGGTTTGCCAGGTCGCAAGTCAGGTGGGGGAGATTGTGCCTTGTGGCTGTCAGGCTCATACTTGCAGAGCGGGTAGAGGGGGATGCAGCCTGTGATGACATGGCAGCATCTCTTGGCTGAGTCCGGAAATGTTCAGGTATGTTACGGCTCAGTTGGGTTCCCGGGGGGAGCGTGAACGGGTAGAGGAGGCAGTTTCCAAGGATTTCCCCATCTTTTAGGTAGTGATCCTCTGCTTACGGTGTGTGAAAGGACCTCTATGAGCAGGAGCTCGTCCGCTATGCAGCCATTATAGACCGGGACCAGACCACTCCCCCTCCTATTCTATTCGATTATTTTCTATTCTCTTATTTTGTTATTATTTTTTATTCTATTCTAATACAGTATATTCAAATTGAACTTTATTCTGTTCAAAATTTGAATTTTGAAAGACGGTTATATTTTTTCTATTCTATTCCATTCTATTGGTTTGTTCTATTCTATTCTTTTCTATTCTATTCTTATCTATTCAAATGTATTCTATTTGAAATTTGAATTTCGGAAGACAGTTATATTCTTTCTATTTTATTCTATTCTATTGTTTTTCTATCCTATTCTATTCTTTTCTAATCTATTCAAATTCAAAATTCAAATTTGGAAGACGGTTATTGTTTTATCTATTTAGTTCTTTTTTTTTTCTATTCTATTCTTTTTTATAACATTCTATTCTTTTCTTTTCTATTCTACTTTATTCTATTCTTTTATATTTATATTATATTCATTTATATTGTATTCCATTCTATTCTATTCTATTATTGTCTATTCTATTATTTTCTTTTCTATTCTGTTCTTTTATGTGCTACTCTATTCTTTTCGTATTCGAGTTGAATTTAATTAAAATTCGAATTTTGTGAATTTTGTTTCTTTATTTTGGATTTTTTTTCTATTGTAATTCGGAAATTCAGAGGCATTCGAATAACTAAAAATGTGTCCACATTCAAATTCAGAATGAAATGAACCACACATGTCTAGGAATTAGAAAAAATGTTTCCATTATGACAGGTGCCCTAGGAAAACCTATGTTTCGAAATACTGAATTCTGAATTGACCGGTATTACATACAAAGTCATTAGAATTTTGAACTTTCTTATTGTTTGCTCCTCATTAACCCGTTGACAGTTTTGAACACTACTGAAGGAGATGGACAGCATCTACAAGGATTTCCTTCCCCACTGCCCTGTGAAATGTGAATTTGTGGAAGGTTTTGATGTAATACAAACATTTTTAAAAGAAAAGGCTTACAAAAGAAGAGTATGAGCAGTGGCTGATAAACCGTAAGCTTTTGACAGACACAGCACATCCTAGCACACTCAAACAACAGTTACAAAGTACAGGCCAATATGTGCTAGCTTTATTTGGGGCACAGAGCTAATTTGTGGTAAAAATTCTAATAATAATTTTAATTTGATATACAAATTAAATTCTTTCATTTTTTTATTCACTTGAGGGGTTGATATCACCTCAACTACTTTCAAGAACGTAAAGTCTTCTCCAAATTTCAAAACTTTGAGTAAAATGCCCCAATGTTGTGTTTTTTTTTTAATCACCAAAACTTTGAGGAGAAAAAGCATCTTTAATTGTGTATGGAGATTGGAAATCTGAAAATACTTAGACTTAGCTCAAAACATCTTTACTGTGGACATATAAATTCACAAAATTC
Organism: Staurois parvus; assembly: GCF_062004578.1. NCBI lineage: Eukaryota > Metazoa > Chordata > Amphibia > Anura > Ranidae > Staurois > Staurois parvus. The sequence goes on along the minus strand of NW_028317979.1, from coordinate 7,725,571 downwards.
TGCAAAAGAACTTGAAAACATTGAGCAAGCACCATCCATTGTGGACTGTTGGGAGAATTTACAAGACACATTCATACGTTTCTAAAGGTGGCTTTTGTAATCATCTCTGCATGTAGAATCATATGTTCGAACAGATTTTGCACACATGATGTTAAGTCTATCTTGAAGCTGGCCTACAACAAATAACTCAGCAGCTGAAATTACCATCCAACAGGCCAGACATAGCACAAATAAGCTGTGAAAAACAAGGGAAAGGATTACACTGAAACTGTAAGTCCAGTTCACTTTTAACTTCCCTGGCGGTATTCCCGAGTGTAGCTCGGGGTAAACTTTCAGTACCAAAAGCGGTAACCCTGAGCTACATTCAGGAATACCCTGCAGCATTGCTCTGGGATCCCTCTTGTACTTACCTTGTCCTTTGCTCCCACGATGTCCCCCTGCAGAGTCCCCGGCCATCTTCTCCGTCCGATGCCGGCATCCATCTTCTGGGTTCCGTTCCCTGCGAGCGTCGGTACGTTCGGGGGACAGAACCGGTGGGAAATTTAAAAAAGTTAAAAAGTGACATTAAATACACTAAAATCACATAGTATAACATTACTGTATCAAACCATTTCACATACATTTTATCCCCAGTGCTTTGTCCTGTGGTCTGCCTGCATTTTTACTGTTCTTTCTGCCTTAAAACTGAGACAGGTCCATGGCGTCCAAAAAGCATCCCTTTAGATAAAAAGCAGTTTTAAAGCAGCTAGAGAACAGCGATAGTAAATCAGAACCAGTTTCAGAATTGAGTGATAATTATTAGAGGGGAAATTTGTCATCAGACACTGAAAACGATTTTGCGACTTTGCTCAGTGATGTGCGAACTTGGCACTATATTTCAAATTCAGTGTTTTTGGTTTGATTATATTATTGAATTACATTTCTTCTTATTATTTTTTATGATTATTTATTATATTATAATTTATGATTTCGAGTTTCAAATTTTAGCATACTCGGGATGTTTACTAGACTCTTGTTCGGACAGATTTCAGTGAGTTATTCCTAAAAATTACAGGCCTATAATAAAAAAACTAAATATTTCCATGCAAAAAAATGTACCGCATTGAGCACAGAAATATTGACATAATCAGACTGCTAGGGAGGTTAAGTACATGTTTTGTGTGTACCAGTTAATCAATGTTCACACTAATAGTTTTGTATATAATATATACAGTGCATTCATGAAGTATTCAGGCCCCATTTACTTTTTCAGTTTTGCTATGTTGCAGCCTGATATTACAGTTGTTTAAATTCATTTTTTTTTATCATTAATCAACACTCAGTACTCTATAATGACAAAGTGAAAACAGAATTTTAGAAATGTCTGCAAATTTATTAAAAAGAAAAAAGTGAAATATCATATGTGCTTAAGTATTCAGACCCTTTGCTAAGTACCTTTGGCAGCAATTACAGCCTTGAGTCTTTTTGGGTATTACTCAACAAGCTTTGCACACCTGGATTGGGGGATTTTCTGCCATTCTTCTTTGCAATCCTCTCATGCTCAGTCAGGTTTGATGGGGACCATTGGTAGAGAGCCATTTTCAGGTCTTTCCAGAGTTTTTCAATAGTGTTCAAATCAAGGCTCTGGCTGGGCCACTGTAGGACATACACAGAGTTTTTCCAAGCCACTCCTGTGTTGTCTTGGCTGTGTGCTTAGGATCATTGTCATGTTGGAAGGTGAACCTTTGGCCTAGTCTGAGGTCTTGAGTGCTGTGGAACAAGTTTTCATTGAGCATAGCTCTGTACATTTCCCTCAACCTTGACCAGTTTCCCTGTTCCTGTTACTGAAAAACACCCCCACAGCATGATGCTGCCATCATCATGCTTCACTGTTGGAATGGTATTGGGCAGGTGATGAGTGGTGCCTGGTTTTCTCCAGACATAATGTTTAACATTGAGGGCAAATAGTTCAATCTTGGTTTCATCAGACCAGAGAATCCTTTTAGTCTGAGAGTCCTTTGGGTGCTTTTTTGCAAACTTCAAGCAGGCTTTCAAGTGTTTTGCACTGAGGAGAGGCTTCCATCTAGCCACTCTGCCATAAAGCCCAGATTGGTGGCCTGCTGCGGTAATGGTTGTCTTTCTGGAACTTTGTCCCATCTCCACATAGGATCTCTGGAGCTCAGAGTGACCATCAGGTTTATGGTGACTTCCGTACCCCACAATGCACTGCGTTTTCACAGTGCATTGTGATTGGCCAAAGCAATGCACCTGACCACAAGTCAGGTGCAATGCTTTGACCAATCACATCACAACTGAGCAGAGCTAATGGTGACATCACCGCAGGCTCCGCCCAATTGTTTCATTTTACTGGCAAATGTCAGATTGTGACGAGTGCTCGGCGGGTGTGGATGGGTAGGCGGGAGATGGGTTTGTTTGTATTTCTGCGAGTTGGCATTGGTGTGACAATGCTGGACGCTGTGATTGACGATGGATTACAAAGATGGAACCATTTTTTTTAATAAAGGACTTGTAAAAAACTATTGTTTTGTTTTCCTCAATAAAGGAATTTTTCAAAAGACTGGTTTCTTTATTTTTTATATTTCATTATTTTTATTAAGGAACAAGCAAACAATAGCATAAAACGAGATGGCATTAAAGTCCACCCACACGGCGGAACAACATATAGAACACAATCAGAACACAGATAGGCACGCAAAAAAAAGTGACTAACAATGGCTATAGTGATATACCCAGAGAGTGCCAATACCATCAAGATATTCAAGTTTCAGTAATCAATAAAGAAGAAAGGGAGGGAAGAAATAGAGAGAAAAAAGAGGAAACAACTCTTAAGGGAAAAGGAAAAAGAAAAAAGAGGGGGGGTCAGCTGTAAGACTCTCATGATACAGAAATATAACTGATCCAAGGCTCCCAAGTTCCCTCAAATCTGGACACATCGTTATTGACAATACTTGTAAGTTTATCGTTCACCATTATCCAATTAAGTTTTCGTTTTAACCAGTCTAACGGGATCAAAGACTGTTTCCAACTTCTGGCTATGGTAATACGAGCTGCCAGCAAGAGGTATAGAATTAGTTTAATCGATTTTTTGGGAACGTGAGCGGGTAGTATATGAAACAAGGCCACTTCCGGTGATCTACGGATATTAATTCCTGTTACTGAATATATAAAATTAAACATGCGGATCCAGAGCCTACTCACTACTGGACATTTCCACCAAACGTGGAACATAATACCCTCCTGACCACAGCGTCGGAAACAGCTAGATGATACTGAGGGGTACATTTTGGCTAGACGAGTAGGAACCAAATACCAGCGGAGTAGCGTTTTATAATTGGATTCAATAAGATCAGTGTTAATCGAGATCTTTGATAAAGTATGAGCCGCATTCTGCCATATATCCAGATCTAACAAACTATTTAAATCCCCCTCCCATTGGGTCATGTAGGACAATTTAGTGAGGGGATCAACAATGGATGCATAGATAATGGATAAACGACCTCGCATCATCCCACTTGTCCCACAGGAGACCTCAAGGGAAGTAAGCGCACAAGGTTCTGGGAGTAATCTAAGTTTGCTAGTGATAAAAGATCGAAGTTGGCGATAACAAAATATCTCTCTGGGAGGCATCTGATATTTTGTCAAAAAATGTTGAAGGGACCGAGGGTGAAACCCATCTAAATAGTCTCAGATACGCAACAAACCCTTATTCAACCACCATTGGAACACCGATGGAGATAGACCCGGAGCAAACTCAGGATTACCAAATACTGGAGCTAATTTGGTATGTGGAGAGAAGAAAGGTTTGCGCGCTCGCCATCTATCCCACACCGATAACAAATAAGATAAAGTAGGGCACAAAATAGGAGGACGCAATCCACTGGGAAGCCACAGGAGAGTACCGATAGCATATGCATGGCATGATAGAGCCTCAATCCCAACCCACTGGGGGATATACCCCCTGGCCATAGTACACGATAACTGTGCTATTTGAGCCGCCTGAAAGTAGGCCAAGAGATTGGGGAGTTCCAAACCGCCCTGCTTCTTCAAGGAGTATAAGGTAGACTTGTTAATCCTAGGGCGTTTTCCCCTCCATATAAATCTAGAGACTGTAGTTTGCAGTGATAACAGTTCCCATTTGGGGACCATGATCGGTAACGTCCGGAAATAGTACAATAGTCTTGGTAAAAAGGTCATTTTAATAGAGTTGATTCTACCAAACCAGGAAAGTGGAAGATCCTGCCAGTCTAGTAAGTCATTTTTAAGTCGTTTGAAAAGCGGGAGATAGTTGGTCTTGTATAACGTCGAGATAGATTTCGAAAATGAATCCCTAGATAGGGGAGAGAATCAGAGGCCCACTGAAAATTAAAATTTACCTGGAGGAAATGAACCTCCGAATCAGGTAACGAGTTATTTAGGGCAACCGTTTTAGACGAGTTAAGTGTAAGACCAGAGGCCTCAGAGAACCAATGAAACAAATGGAAGAAACCAAGTAGAGACGTTCGAGGATCATTTATATATATGAGAACATCATCAGCGAATAAGGCGCATTTATGATCTCGTTGACCACAGTAGACGCCCGAGATAGCTGGATCAGTGCAGATAGCAATTGCAAGTGGTTCCATTGCCAAAGCAAACAATAATGGAGAAAGAGGACATCCCTGTCTAGCTCCTCGTTCTATCGAAAAAGGGGCTTATTTATATCCACGAATGGAAACCTGAGTGGACGGATTAAAATATAAGGCTCGTAACAGCTTTGTAAAATGAGGGCCAAACCCGAACTTGTCTAACGTCTGAAACAAGTAGTCCCAAGACAGACTGTCAAACGCTTTCTGAATATCCAGTGATAGTAATAGAATTTCCCTCTGTGATGACCCGTCCCAATTGGACTGCACAGTCCAATCAGGACAGCATTGCTAGAGTCCGACGAATTTGATCTGATGTTTGTCGACCGCTTATGAAACCAGGCTGGTCATCATGAATAATTAGGGACAGAAATTTATGGAGACGTAGGGCCAAGATTTTAGTAAGAATCTTTAAATCGCAATTAATCAAGGAAATTGGCCGATAATTGGAGACCATAGAGGCATCTTTGAGAGGCTTGGGGATGACACTGATGAACGCCCTATCCCGCAAATAATTAAAATAGAGGGCCATATGGGGCATCAAAATATCAGGGTAAGCTTTATAATAAGTATTGGGAAGACCATCTGGTCCTGATTTGTCGCCTGATATAGGCCGTTCCATCATCTCCCTGTGGGCCTCCTGGAGGGGGGGAAGCGAGACAGACCCCAAAAAGGTGTCAATAGATAAAGAAGTACCCCCCTGGGGCGAGCTATAAAGTTTAGTGTAGAAAGACTGAAATTTGTGGAGAATCTTACCAGGGTCCTGGGATAGTGAACCATTTTCCAATCTGAGTTTGGGGAGAGCCGTCTGGGAATGCCTGGGAGTCAGCTTGCCTGCTAACAAAGTGCCAGGTCTGTCCCTCCGAGTAAAGAATTTATGATCAGACCAACGAAGCTGTTTGTCAGCAATGGTAGTAAGACATAAATTAAGTTCCAGTCGGGCCTGGTCAAGTTTAAGTAACAAATCCGGGCTGGGATTTTGCTTATGTTGAGCAACCAGGTCATCGTAAATTTGAGTTTGAGTAGTAAGTAGGTCATTTCGAGCTTTTTTAAGTCGAGAAGAAAGTTGAATAAAACATCCCCTGACCGAGGCTTTATGAGCTGCCCAATTAACTGCCGGGTTCGTGTCCTCTGCTTTATTGAGATCAAAAAATGCTTGCAAGTGTGAGGAGATTTCCCGACAATGAGAGGGATTACCCAAGATTGAGTAATTTAGACGCCAATGAAAAGCCGTCTTACCAGGTGTCCCGGATGACAAAGTTATAGAAACTGGGTCGTGGTCAGACCAGGGCGTGGAGAAAATTTTAGCAGTAAGAAGTCTGGGGAGTGAATGTGTATGAAGAAATATATGATCAATGCGGGAGTAAATGTTATGAGCCCTGGAGCAATGGGAGTAATCACGAGAAGTAGGATTAGCTTCTCTCCATGCATCAATAAAGTCATAGCGATATAATAGTTGGGCAACTTACGGCTCTAGAAGGGGGCTGAAGCGTAACAGTTTGGGAACAATCCAGAGTCTGGTCCAGTGCTAAATTGGAGTCACCGGCCAGAATAACATCACCCTCAAATTCCTTGGCCATAGAGTGTAGCAGGGACTGAAAAAATTCTACCTGATTCGTATTTGGAGTGTAATAAATTAGAAAGGTGGTTAGGTTTTCTCCCAAGTGGCTTTTTACCAGAAGATAACGTCCCTCCTTGTCCCAGACAATTTTAGATTCGGTAAAGGACAGTCGGCGAGAAAAGCAAAGAGCCACCCCCCGTTTCTTCTCCGTAGCATTAGCAAAAAAGCAGACAGGGTAGTTTTTATGGATATATCGCGGAGAGAAGAAGGGGGGAAAATGCGTCTCCTGCAGGGCAACAATATCCGCCCCAAGGGCATGGTATGAGCTAAAAGCCTGTATGCGTTTGGAGGGGGAATTGAGCCCCTGAACATTGTGGGAAAGTAGACGAATCACTCCTCTAGTAGACCGTAGGGAAGTCATTATAAACAATCAAGGAACTAAGTAGGATAGAGACCCTCCATTCCTGACAAGTGAAAATATTCTGAAGTGTCCCTAAATGTCGCCAGCTGACCCCAGAGGAAAACAAAGAAAGATAAGAAGAGAAGAAGTGGAGAAAAAAAATGAGAAAAGAGAAGACATGCGGAGCACAAAAAACCGCATGTCGAGTAACCCAAGAGCGGTACACGGAACAATACTAAATAAACAAAGTAGACTATGTACCAAAATGAACAGAGCAATAGCCCTGTAGTGGAATGGATATGCCCAGAGACGCGATCTTGGGGAAGAGTCTTCCAGTCAAGGAGAGCGCAAAGACACTCTTCGGCACCAACAGTAAGTAACCCATCAGCAAGATATCAAAACGTGTAGTGCATATAAATATAAGAGCAAAACAATCGAACCTTCTTAAATTATATTCAGCAAACAAATGCCCACCCCACAACAACAAAGCAGCAGCGGCCAACGCTCCCCAGGAGCCACAGAGAGGCCACCGCCTATCAAAAAGCACAGTGAAAGGACCCCAAAAGGATAAGGAAGTTCAAGAGGCCTTCTCAGGTGGCTTCCGTGACCCCCTCTTTTTAGAATTTGGCGTAGTCCACAATGGCGAGAGCGGCAAAGGGTGAGAAGCCGATCCCGTAGGGGAATGGGATGCTGGACTGCGAGAGATAACACCCAGCTGAAGCAACAATTCCTCTCCATCCTGGAATGTAGAAAACCCATAGGGCTTGCCATTTAGAGTGAACTGCAGGCTAAATGGGTAGGCCCAGCGATATCTAACGCCCTTCTGTACTAAGTGAGAGAGTAGTGGCTTGAGGGATCGTCGCTTCTGGATAGTGGCCAGAGAGATATCGGCAAAAATTTGTATCTTGTGCCCCGCAAGCTCCAGGTCCGGATTCTCCCTGCCATACTTCATAACAGCTTCCTTGACCCAGAAAAAATGAGGCTTGACAATGACATCCCTGGGAGGCCCCCCCTGCCGAGGGGGGATCAATGCTTTATGGATACGATCTATCTCAAGATGAAGGTCATAAATATCGGGAAAAGCAGACCGCATGAGGGTTTGTGCGCAGCTAGTGAGCTCCTTAACTGACTCAGGGAGACCTCGAATGCGAAAATTGTATCGTCTGGCCCGATTCACCAAATCATCAATTCTAGAATATGCTTCCTCCAGGTGATCTTGCAAGTCGGTAATCATGTTGGAATTTTGAGAGACACTATGGGCTGTCATATCACCTTTAGCCTCGATACTGTCCAGGCGTTGGCCCAGGGCCTGGAAATCCTGCTTAAGGTCAGCCGCCAACTTTGAGGTAGCTCTATCTAGTTCGCGTTGCAGCAAATCTGCGAACCGAGCTATCAGGGTTGCGTCACCTGAGTATTGTGGCAGGTCTGGAGGAATTGTTGGCGAGGAGGCAGGGCTGTCATCTGGGGGCTCTGGACCGCTATTCTGGCTGGAGAAGATGGCAGCGATCTCGCTACTCAATGGTGAGGAGACAGGGGAGTCACGGCCTATGGAACAGGCTGAAGCCTGGGATTCTGGTGCTACAGGGCTGGAAGGTGACCGGGAAGCTGCAAGGGGTCACTCACCCTAGCCGGTGATGCTGGCAAAGTCCTCCTCAATCCTGGTGGGGATGAAGTGTCTGATTTTCCCCTCTGAGGGAGAGGTGCTGCTGTGGAAGAGGCAGAGGAGGTGACAGAAGCCACGGGCTCCGATCCGGGCGCCATCTTGGGCCGCCCAGTCCCCGCAGGGAGCAGCATCTGAGAGCCTCCACGCCACTTCCCCGCCGCCTTTCCCGGCATCATGCAGGTGTCCGAGGTCCGGTAAAGGTCCGGGGGGGGCCCAGGAGCTGCTTCACACCGGAGGTGTGCGGAGCTATCGCCGGGACATCCGATCCCGGCGGCCGCGCATGCGCCCTTGGTCTCTTTATTTTTTACAAAATGTAACCCTTTAGTGAATGAGTAGGGGTACAAGTGCCCCTTACTCATTCACAAGGGGGGAAGCATCAGGGTACCCCCTTATTTAAAGGGGTACCCTGATGCTAATGAGCTCCCCTGCCTGCAGACCCCCACAACCACCTCACAAGGGTGGTGGGGAATAGGCCCTTGTCCCCATTGGCATGGGGACACCATCCCTATGCCCAGGGCACATGGCCTGGTAAGCTGCAGGGGGGGGGGGCGTTCATTTGTCCCCCCCCTTTCCTGACCTGCCAGGCCTGTGCTCGGAGGTAGGAATTTGGGGGTTCCCACACTTCCCCCCCATTATTTTGGGGTGGTGTTCCCCTTAAAAGTCCAGCCAGGCCTAAAGGCCTGGTATGGCTTTTAGGGGGAACCCCATGCACTCCCCCCATTTTTGGGAGATGGGGTTTCCCTTAAATGTCCTACTAGGCTTAAAGGGCCTGGTATGGCTTTTAGGGGGAACCCCACACACTTTTTGGGGTATTTTTTTATTGTGGGGTCCCTCCTAACCTTTCTACGAGACCTAAAGTGTCTGGTTTGGATTGGTGGGGAGGCCACACTATTTATTTTTTTTTTTATAAAAATGTAATTAAAAAAAAATGTCAGTCCTGCTGCAGCAAGTTCTATACATTGTACAGATGTGCAACTTTGCAAGTAGTTTAAGGAAACCCCCCAGGCATGATATTTAGTTTTTTTCTTTTCCTTTTTTTTACTTTAAGCAATGAAAAATGATGGCCCCTTTAAAAACTGTACTTTTTGAATTTTTTTTTTCACTGATTCGTGTCCCTCAGAGCAGTACCCGAGTTCCCATACCCCTTTTACGACCAATAACTTCAAAATAGGCACGTATGAATTTGCAAGTTCGAGTCCCATAGACTTGCATTAAGTTCAAAGTTTGCGGTCCAACATTCATTTGGTGTCACGGGGGTGTTCGGCCCATCACTACTCAAATATATGTGTTTCTATATTTGTGCCATTAAAGCGAAACTATACTCCCCTTGGATCCAGCAATGCAGTGTCCTGGATTTCCCTGCCTGGCCAATGACATCTTCAGACACCAGCTTCTGAGTCTGTATCGCTGGCCGCTGTCATTGGCCGGGCGAGCATGATGTCATTCTCGCGCATGCATGGGAGTTCAGTCAGATTCTGCATTGCCAAATTTCTACAGTGAGCTGTGTGTGTGCAGCTCACTATACTAGGGCAGAGAGGCAGGTAAGTAATTTTAATGCAGAAGAGACAAAGCTTGTTTCATGTTTTCTGCATTAAAATTCCTGCTTGTTCGCCGGTTTTTATAATTTGACCTTAAGTTCCACTTTAAGCATCTGCTATCCTTACAATAGATATGAATGATTTAAACCCGTGCTTCTGCTGATATGTTGCTATAATTTGTCTTTATGTTACACATTTTAGAATCTATGTCTACTGTCAACATCCATCAGAAGAATAAGCTTTAGCTGGAAACAGTTTGCTTTGAAATTGATTAACTGTCTGAGGAAAAAGTTAAACTGGTGATGGTTCAATGCATGGGTAATTTACAGATGTTCATAGCTGAACTGCTGCACCCACTATCGGCTGAAGTTATGTAAAAGGAATAAGATTCTAGCAGTTTAGACAATGATACTAAAATCATCCAATCAATAAGACAATCTGTGGGTGAGGAGTTTTATGAGTTGGAGAATTGTCTGCACATTATACATTTAGTGACCTCTTCCTTGTCAGTTACCCTTTTAAAGATTATAAGATCTGACTCAAATTGTTTTGATAGCTGATCTCTTTTTCACTAGCTTTAGTAAATTTTGATTGCAAACTGACAAAGTGCCTTAAATAATAATTCACCTTTATGTAATACAAAAAGAGTAAAATGATAAGTACAGTAACTCATATCAACCCAACAAACAGTCATCAATCTTTCTTTTTTTTGTTCTGAATATTCTTAATTTCTGAAAGGTGAAAAACATTTGCTTTGAGTTATTGTATATCACATTACCATTATCAGCCTGGTTTAAAAAAATAAGAAGCTGGTAAATTCCCTATATACAAATAGTTATGAGCCCAACTCTCAAGGTTCGACTTCAGGATAGGTTCAAAAATTTACCAGAAGTTCGGGTGCAGATTCCAAACCCCATTAAAGCTGAAGGAAGCCAAATGTTACAAAACATTAATGGCCATTTTCTAGGCTAATTGGCAATGGATTATTAAATGAATGGCCTGAGGGTTGAAAGGGGCTAGGTACTGCACCTGTACTAAAGCAAAGAAAAAAAAGAATTCTGTTTACGGAGGAGCAGCAATTTCAATAATATTTTAAATGCAACATTAAAAATGCAAAATGCCTCTAAATAATATGTCTGTGAAATTACCTGAATGTTCCTGTGAAGTGCACATCTATATGATGTATACAACCTACAACAAGAAAACTGACATTTACAAAAAAAAAATTCTGTTTAAATTGCTGGTAAATGACAACTCCCGGCTGATTTGTTCTGTTTGTAAACAAATGGCCGAGTATTCTCTTTATCTATACCAGAACCTTGCCCTAGATGGGAGTCTGGTATAGATTTTAATGAGGGGACCCCACTAAAAAAGCTATTTAAATTGCTGGTAAATGACAGCTCCCCAACTGCTTTGTTCTGTTTGTTAAAAAAATGGATGGGAATTCCATTCACCTATTCCAAACCCTTGTCCTAGATTAGGGGCTAGTATAGATGTTAATGGGGTTCCCCCAAAAAATTGCATAGGTTCTCTCTAAAAAAATACATATCAAACCCGTATCCTTGATGAGGTTATGGTATTGCTGTCACAAAAACAAGCAGGTCCCTCTCAAAATGTACATTAGACCCTTATTTGAGCATGCGTGTGCCCTGCCCCCCCCCCCACTCCTGAACATACTAGGCCATATGCACTGAACTTACTAGGCCATATGCACTCAACATGTGGGGGTAGCTTGACAGGATATTGAAGAGGACAAGGGCCTCTTCCCCACAGCTTTGTCCTAGTGGTTGTGAGGGTCTACAGGTAGGGAGCTAAACAGAATCTTAAAGCACTAGTTGTGCACTGAAATTAAAATTCTGGTGCTGAAACCGAAATTTTAAAATGCACTTGGCTGAAAACTGAAACCGAAATGCTCAGTTTTTAAAAATGAATATTTTTTTTGGAAAAAAATACACTTTGATTAAAAACTAAACCACAATATATACCCCAATTTTTTTAAAACATGAAAGAGGATGCTACGGCGAGTAAATAGATACCCAACATGTCACGCTTTAAAATTACGCACTCTCGTAGAATGGCATCAAACTGTGTTACTTAAAAATCTCCATGGGTGATGCTTTAAAATTTCTACAGGTTAGCAGTGTAATGTTACAGAGGAGGTCTAGTGCGAGAATTATTGCTCTTGCTCCGATGGTCGTTACGATACCTCACCTTTGTGGTTTGAACACCGTTTACATATGTGGGCATGGCCTATGAATGTATGCACCACTACATGCTAGCACGGGGGGACAGGGGCACTTTAAACTTTTATTTTTCAATGTATTTAATGTTTTTTTTTTGCACTGTTCCTTTAAAAAAATAAATGTAATCACTTTTATTCCTATCACAAGTAATGCGTGCAAACAATTAGTGACAGGTCCTCTTTATGGAGAGATATGGGGTTAATAAGACCCCACATCTTTCCTATACAATGTAAAGCATTAGATCAAAAAAAACATTGATCTAGTGCTTTAAAAAAAAAAGGCCTTGTTTACAAGGCATCAGAACCAGAAGTGACATCATTCCGGTCCTCCAAGGGCATAGAGATGTAGAGGCCATCTTTCCTTCACTCATCTCTATGTCCAACACCGGGATCGTTCGATGGTTTCTCAGGTAAGGCTGAGAACTACCGAGCGGTGGCAGGTGGCAGCAGCAGCGAGTGGGAGGCGATGAGAGGCGGCAGTGGTGAGGGGGCGGGGTTTTTTCAGGACCTGTATTGGTGATTTTTTTCATATTGGGCGATGGCCGATATAGGTGTTTTTGGCCGAAACGTTTCAGCCACCGAAATTTCAGTGCACCCTTAGAAAGCACCCTTTAAAAATAAGGGTGCCTCCAGACAAACCCTACATACATGAATGATTAAGGGGTACATGGTACTCCTACTCATTCAAAAAAAAAGTAAATTGCAAATTAAAACACACTTTCTGACAAGTCCTTTATTAAAAAAAAACCTAAAACCCCTCAAATTGTTCCACTATATAAATCCTTCATCAGTCATTATATCCATTGATGCAAATACATGTCAGTCATGATGAATGACTCCCATCGCCAAAACAAAGAACCCACTGACATGATCTGCTTGTGGTGACTGCTTGTTGCAAATGACAGCTCCTAGTCCCTGCTGCAGAATGTAAACAAGTGGACGGAGTTGACTGGGTGAAACCATTGACCAAATATTGACATGACCATACCTGGTCAATAACTTCACAGGGATTGTGGCTAGCAGTTGTCAGGAACAGATTGTGCCAGCGGTAGATGGGTATTTTCATTCAATGGGTCATTGGGCTTCATTCATCATGATTGATATGACATGACATTGTCACACAATGTAATAAATAAGGGATTTACATTGTGTTTTATAGGAACAAAACTATAACTCACTGACTTAGAGAACTAGTACATTCAGTAACATACTTTCATAGCAAGTTTTCTATCAAAGGAATAGCAGGACAGCATTTGGGCTTTAATGACTTATGGATATGAAGAGTTTACTATTCAGGCTCTAATGATGAAATGTGCCAGATGGAAAGTCTGTGCTGAGCTGCTGTCATAGCCACCATTGCTACATTTTGATTTAGCATGACAGTCAAACCCCAGACCTTGAATTTTCAATCCATGACAAAGCATCAAAAAATTGCCAATGGCAGGTAAAGGAAGTAACCCCTAAACCTCAGGGAAATTGTATGATTTGTATCTCTTTCATGGGCAAAAAAAGCAGGGCCCTGCCATTATAAATGACACCATTTGGCAGCAGTTCCTTGTTGTTTAAGGTGCCATCTTGCTGGAGAAATCATATTGACAAAGATGCCATCTACCATGGATGCATGTTACAAGTTATCGTGATGATGCTGAAAGTGTCATGCCATCGTTGCCAGCATATTTAAATAGTTTCAAAGGACCCTTGCTTCTCTGCTGCTGTATTGATGTCTGTAATACACAATATGGGTTCAGAGGTCCATAATTTAACATATATACAGTTAGGATATATAGGTACTGTATTTATTCATTCATAATCATATCTTCAATATATATATATTTTTTTAATTCCTATAGTTTTTGGAATTCTTGAAATTTAAAGAGATTTAAAAGAAAATTTTAATGAAAAAAATTACTAAAATCTTTTAGCTGAATGCACGGTGCTTTCAATGAGTTAACATGCTGGATGGAAGCATTGAGACAAGAAATTTTACAAAACATATACTAAACATATGAGATATAAGTTTAACAGGGAAACAGAAGGACCAGCCAGTCTCTGGTACAGGTAAAAGGAGTAGTTTAAATTAAATATTTTTTTAAAGGCAACAGATAACACTAATTTGTCATAGCATGCATAGCACCCTCTTCAGCTCTACACTGCAATCTTGTGTGTAAAATCAACACTCAACTTTCAGAAATGGCTTACAAAGCCTACAAGGCTCAGGCATCTTATTTTTCCTTTATCAGCTACCAGCAGTGCTTATCCCCATAATGATGAAAAGTGTGCAGTAGGGTTCCAATCTCTGATCGACAGCCACATCAACTGGTCAAAGTGTGGACCTGCAAAATATAATTCTTGGAACCAGAGGAATATGTACAGGATGGAGCCTCTTGTGGAGAGGATGAAAGATGGATGTTTCAGTGAACCTGCCCAACCCTTTCTGCAAAGAAAGATATTTATGAAGTTGGGGAATTTGGTATTAGGGGAGCTGACTTTATTTAACACATAGCAGAGAATTAATTTAAGTGAAGGAGTTTAGCAGGACCAGGCTTGTCCTTGTTTTGATGCATGGAGAAAACAGACAGCTCAGGCCTTGTTTTTCTTTATCTAATCACATAAGCTAATATGGACTGCCTCTGCTTTTCATTTTTTTCAGGGCTAGAAGTGTGATCTCAGTGGGGCATAAATTATAGTTATTAAAAGATTCATCTTCTCCATAGTGTTCACAGCCTATTAGAGTCAAATCCATATAAATCACATACAACACACACTAAGGCCCCTATAAAAGCTGAAGACAACTGAGAAAGAAATCCACCTGAAAAAATATGGAGAAAGCACTGTTCAAATAATAGGAATATATACACTTACTGTTGCTGCTGGTCCAGCAAATGCTAAGCAAAGTAACATCAAAAATGGAATTGATTCTTGGTGGGGTTCGATGTAGGGCATGCTAAGGCTCCTGTCATAGCAGCTAAATCCTGAATGAACTGGTTTAAAGACATCTGTTAACTCCAGGAAGTAGAGGCTGACCACCGATGAGGCCAGGATAGGTAGCTAATATAAAGAAAAGAAAAAATGTTAAATATTTGTGCTACAGTGAACTTCAACAGCAATTTTGTATATATTATTTTTCTGAAAATGGTCAGGAATAACACAAAAATATTTAAAATATTGCATTAATATTTTGTATTTTTACCAGCAGCTAGAGATATAGCTTATTTCTCATGTTTGCCATTTTCTTATTAACTCCAGTTACAAAAATATTTAGTTATATTTATTCCAAAGCATGTAGGAACAAAAAAAATATACAGTATATCCATACAGAAGTCTACCAGAAATGACAAGGGTAAAAGTGTTTGCTCTTGCTCTTAGTGCAGGAGACACTGAATTCTCTTCCCCAGCATTAACCTTAGCTAGCAATTCTGCCACACTCGCAAGTTAGTTATCATTGAGTGAATCAGGGAATTCCAAAATTGTTTTTATCCACCTAAATGAAATCAGACTTTTCTAGTCTTCAGACAATAACACCCGTCATGATTCAGGATTATGTGGATTCCTGAATTGCAAGTTTTTTTGAAGACCAGACAGTTCTGTTTAGAAATATTTGAGTGAATTAAAGATGTATGATTCACTGAATCTTTCCATTTGTGAAATGGCCCACTCAAACCTAGTGCCGGTGTTCCACAACATACTTCATATTATAAATTATTCAGGTCCACCTGAATATAAAGCTGTAAAAAACATTAATGGTGTCTATACATCAGAATGAAAGGACAGGGGGCCTCCAGGCAAGTGTGCAAAATGCATGAGTGATTTGACACAAATTCTTTTAGTAGTTTACCTTAAGGATACCAAGTCATACCAGTCACTTGATAGACAATGCAAATTTTGCAGGTATTTGGTTATCCATGAATTAGTTGGATCCAGAATGAACATCTGTTCCAAAAGGATTAATTTGATTACACTTTTATCTGCCACCCATGGCAAATCATTAAAATCATCTATTTTCTTCAGTGATAAAGCATTGTAAATTAGCCCGAAACAGTATCTCGGTGTCTCAAGAAAAAAGAACAGTCCATTTTGGTATGAAAATGGGAGGGACTCATGAGAGGAACCTATATGAAGGAAGATTGACCTGCATTTGAAGATTAAGTCAAGATTGAGAAGTAATAGCTACAACAGGGAGATGGTTGTATTAGGTTACTCATTCAATATAGGTGGTAACTTAAAGTTAATTTAAACTCTAACTGGATGATATTTAGATTGATAAACTACATGTATTTTAATCCCTCCCCACCTAGCCATGCCATGGCAACTTTTTAAGAGGGTCTTAATGCCTGGGGGTAGGACAAGCTACCTGATCCTGTGACCACTGTGTTTAGCTGTCACATGATAGGGCAGTTAATCCTACTGGCTGCTGATCATTTACTAGAGACTGGGAGCAATCTATGATAGCTTGTCCACTGTGCTGGGAGCATGCAGTGAATGGACTCTGAGAACAGAAACCTCGACCATCCAGGGATGTCTGAATGTAGCATGTAGGCATCAGATATGTGTTACATGGGTGGCCAATGTTTTTTTTTTTTTTTAGAAAATGCTGTTTTCAGTTTTTTTATTTCTATTTATCATTATCACTGCTGATTTTTTCTAGACCCCTTACAGCAAAGTCTTGTCTACATTTACGTTCTCCATTTCATTGCTCAGGGTAGGCCTTTGATGGTGGTAACAACTGAAAATGCCTTTGACAACACAGGAATCTGACAGTTATGACCCCATAACAGGAAGCATCCGAGTAAGGATCCTCATGGCACCAGGTATTATGTTATTGAAAACTATAGATTTGAAAATGAAATGAGCATGCCTTTTGAAGTTAAATTATTATATTAAAGAATATATGTGATCTTTAGTCATTGGGTCTACTTTATTAGCACAGGAAGGAAATAATCTTTGAAAAAGTCTGTAATGGAGGTTTCTTCTTTTGGAAAACACTGAAGTAGCACAAAATAAAATATTTAAGGAATATTCAGACCTACAGCACATAATTGTGACCATGGCCTCTTTTTACATTTTGAAAATTAGCTTTGGAATGTATATTTACTGAGGGTACATCAAAGGAAGTCAATCTAGGTTCTAGAGATATGGCAGTAGACAACCAGTTTATTTACCCAAACAGCAATAGAAGGTTTCATTTCACCTAAGCACACCGCTTACAAAAAATGCAGCTATTATACAAAAAAGGTACAAAACGTGTCAAGAGATACTTTTAGTATGTGCATAACAGACAATGAAGAGCAACTGCTTACAATATGCCAAATAAATTCATTATTTGCAGAGGACAGTTTATGTTATTACTGGGAACACTGCAGTCCTAAAGCTTGTGGGGAAACTGCATGCGCCAATCTGTCACCAGCTATTGGTTGGTATAGTATACTAGAACTTTTGGTTCCGCAACAGATGGAGAACCATACAGCACCCAAGATTTAGTCATATACCATGAACACAGAAGATGACAGTTCACATATTGCTGGAAAAAAGTAAGGCGTTAAAACAATAACATGGTGCAAAGACCAACAAAATTTTGTAATATATAGCATCATACTGGAAAAAAAAGCATTTGAAGCAGTAGAATAACCAGACTAATGAAAACCAATACTCCTTGATTGCTTTAAAGAATCTGTGGTATTACATCACTGAACATTACTGAGAAGAAAAGTAAGAAGCAGTAGACACTTGGCTTATTCACAAAAACTGGGGGGGATGAGAAGTTTGGAATCTGCCCATTCTAACCAATTGGAACTCACAGGTAAGAAACCTGGCAGGTTTTGGTCCTTAACTCCACTTTGGTTTTTTGTTTCCTCCAATTTTCATATTATTTTGGGTTTGAAATCTACTCTCAGATTTCTATCCCTACCCTATCTATCATGCATGTTACTAAAGCAGAGTTAGGTTATAGAGTTGCCACTCCTAAGATGTTGGTAGGAGAAGACACTGCAGAGAAGAAAATAAAAAATAAGACTTTTTATATGCTTTGTAGCCATCATCCGCTATCCAGCTTTTTAACATTTCTTTAGTCTAACATTCTACTGCTACATTGGTATCACGCTTAGTAAATGATTCACTTCAAATACATACTGCAGAAAAACAAAGCAAGATCAGTTTTAACTGTTCTTGTAGCCCTAAAAGTTTAAAGCAAACCCCCAGCCAGGGTTCTTATTTAAGCTTTGGACAGGTTTTGATCCTAAGTTTTTCACTGCTGACTTTTTTGGCTCTCTCAGTAGATTGCAGGTGCAATTTTAGGCTCTTGCAGACATTCCTGACAGCTGTCTGCTTGTACTTCCATAGGGGCAGATAGTTATTCAGCTGCAGGAAGTGTCAGTGAACTATGAGGCACTGATGAAGTCACTGGTAGTTCATTCAAAACTTCAAGCCGTCTGCCGAAGTGGACTTGTAATCCATTCAATTACAGATTACTGTAAATGAATGAGGAGCCCTGCAGGGGGGTGTGGCCAGCTGTGGATCAGGATGGCCGCATACTCTGTGAGCTCCGGGAACCCGAAGCGGCTCACAGCGATGGCAGACAGTGGGGAGCAGCCCTCTCATCCCTGGCAGCTGCCCTGAAGTGTCCAGACCCAATTGCCACCTATGGGGAAATGGAAGATCAAAGAGGGGCCCCGCAAATTAACTTCACTCTGGTGGGTGGCCCCTCCCCTCATGATGGCGCCGGCCCCAGCACCTCTCCCTCCGTGTAGCTACATATAGCAGAGGAGAGGCCTCACTCCCACTCACCACAAGATAGCCCTGCACAGGCTATGAGACCTACACCTACCAGCAGCCCCCAAAAGGCAAAGCAGCACTGTTCTCAAGACCTTCACATCCAAGGTGAGCAATCCAATGATTCTAATTCTCATAATCCCACCAGAGAGTTTATTGAACATCTGGAAGATTACCCTGCTGAAACTCTGCCTTTGACCGCATCAGTCATGAAGGATATGCTTGTTACCCTTAAAGGGTCTTTACAGAAATATATGATGAGTTTTGTGTCACAAGTGAATGCAGAGGTTGAGAGTCTGGGGGAACGTGTCAAGCATGTGGAATCAAAAATGGGCGAGTTTGCGTATGCTCACAACGAGTTAGTGGATGGCGGAAGCGTAAGAGGAATTAAAAGCGCTAAAACTAAAAATGGCGGACCTGGAGGACCGCTCATGCAGGAACAATATCAAATTTAGGGTTGTGAGCAAAACTGTCCCTGCTGCAGACCTTAGACGGTATATACAACAGATGATAAATACCTTGTTACCGAATCTGTCAGAGAGAGATGTTAGTAGATAGAGCCCACAGACTGCCGAAGCCTTCCTTTCTTCCTGATCATGTCCCTAGGGACATTATTGCTAGAATCCACTTCTACCACATAAAGGAGGAATTGATATTTGCGAGAACACATAATCCATTACCGATGCCATACAATGGGATATCCCTTTATATGCAGATCTCTCCCAGTATACCATTATTGTTTGCACAAAATTACTCTCCTTTACGAAGTTACTCCGCAATAACAACATGAAATACCAATGGGGCTTCCCCACTAAATTGCTGATAACAAGGGATAATCATTTGCTGACTGTCAGCTCGGAAGAAGAAGGATTTCAGCTTGCGAAGAAATGGGGGATTGTCCCGTCAGGAGAGGAGATGACGGCCGCCAAATCTTCCCCTAGGAAAGTTACTTCTGAATGGGACAAAGTGGTGGGCTGATGCAACTGTTTGTTTGTTTTTTGGCTTGAGAGGGTGCCTCGCTAGTCTAACACCGCAAATAAAAAATTTTTTGTTATATTTAATAAAGTTTTTTTTTTTATATATATTTTTTTCATATTTTTGTTACCAAAAATATTTTTTCTTTTGATAATACTTTGGATTTTATTATTGGCAATTTTAGAGTTGATTAATAATAATTTTTAGTTTTTATATTGATCTTCATCAGTCTAAGCGTATGGGATAGTGCTTCATGGGACATATATTGCTATATTTGGGGCCGGTTATTGTTTAATGTTCTTAATGTTTTGTTTTTATATGGCTGATATGTTGTTTGTGAAGGGATCTCACGGCGTCCGGCATAGGATGACAGGTGAGTGGTGGTTTGTATAGTAGAGGGGTGATTGACCTATTGGAGAGAAGGGGAGGATCCGTGTACAGCTATTTATGGGGTTGAGGACTGGAGGTGTGTATCTTGAAAACGCCTGGTGGGAGGGGCGAAACGTGTCGACGCACTTCCGGTCCAGTATCTGAACGTCCTGCGCAACTTCCGGTGAGTGGAGCGCACGCCGAGCGGTGCGTTTCAGTGGCCATATTGGGATCTGTATTACACACTGTCATCCTCTGCAAGTCGAGCTGTGAGGTCTCTGAGATCTATTTGTGGAAATGTATGGTCTCTTCCCTATCAATGGAGGATAATAAAACATGCTTTTATTCTATTTGGAAAATGTGAGTGGTTTGATATACATTTCTAAGGGTTGGTGATAGTTTGGCAATATTACACTGTATGATATTTTCTCTTTGACACAACGCTGGAGCTGGTTTGAAGGTCCTGATTTAGAGGGGAGTGGAAGGACAACGCTGGCCCTGTACGGTGGAATGTTGGTCTGGAGGTTATAGAGGGGGAAAATTCCTAAAAGGCTTACTACTCACCATTATCTGGTGAGTGCGGTTCATGTTGGTTTGCACTGGTGGAAGGTGGAAGCACATTTGTACAGAAGATTTTTTTCTTTCTTTTTTCTATACACTGTGAAGGCTGGGAAAAGGATCTGTGGACTTTTCAAATTCCTTTATATATAATCTTTATGCACTAAAGTGCTATGGGCACATTCACATTTGTTATTATCATTGTATATACTTTTTTGTTTTAAGAGTGTCACATTTATTGGTAATTTTCTTCACATTTATGTATTTAGTGTGATTTAAGTGATTTGGTATAGGTATTATTTGCGCTGGCTAATTTTGTTTTTAACACCGCAAATAGTTATAGAGCATTGATGTTCGCGGTTCCTGGAAATTCCCCCAATATGTTGAAGTGATTTGGTCCACTTGCATTTATTTGCTTTTTGTTTCTATTGTTATAAGCACATAGTGTTCCATTAAGTAATTCCCAACAGTTGCTCAGCTCCCTCCAGCCTATGAAAGTCTGCAGTCTCCGGTGCCTCAAATGCTGCCAGTGTTTATGGGGATAACTGTTTTCTCAGTTTCCTCAGGCTGGCACTGACTCCTAATTAGTCTGTTAGGCACAGGAGAGGGGGTGTGGCGACACGCATTTTTTTTCATGTGTTGGGTTTTTTCACTGTAGGAAAGCAGATGACAGATGACTTCTGCTGCTATGCTGTGTGAGGTAGACTGGTCATTTCAGTTTTGATTTTTTTGGGTTTACAACCACTTTAAGAGACCCAACGGGAGAAAAATAAGAGACATTTATTGTTAGGGTTTATATACACTTTACATATTAGTGCATAAAATATCACCAACAGCTCACAGTGCTGCTTCTAGATCAAAGACATGTAATTACACAATAAGTACCTCTGGCAACTTATATTCAAGCCAGGGGAACAATGAACCACACTAAACATTGCATGAATATTAACTGTGTGACTTATCTCAACTGACAGATATGAGAACATGTTTAACACTTTGGGCTAAACAAGCTTTCACTTGTCTCGGTGTCTGTGAGCACTGGGGCCAAATGTGATGTAATTATAGAGAACATATAAAAAAATTATGTAGTCTCATACTTCCTCCTACACAATGCCCCAACCTCAAGAAGCTTTTAGGATTCATGTACAGACATTTTCTATCTTAGTCTTATCTAAGACTAGCCATACACACATAGAATTCTCTCATTCAGTCCTCAGGCTGAACAAGAGAAATTTAATAGATTCTTCCATCCATACTAAGCAGTGTGGATAGAGAAATTTTCCCTGTCAGTTATTATTACTATTCAGACAGCTGTCTCCTGAGGCCTGAACAACCAAACAGTGGCTATATCTGATTGGATACAGTCACTGTTTGACAGATCATTTCAACCCAGCTCCTTCATTTTTTCAGTTGCGATTTGTTGAGACGGGTGATGTCAACATCATGAATCAACCAAAATTGGAGCCATGTTATTGAACCCACAACAGTAAAATTAGTCTGTATATGCAGTAAAGCATGTCTGTCATACTCACTGTGGAACCTAAGGGGTTAATTTTTTACATTGCATAAAAAAGCAGTTTGATCATATTTTCGTTGATCCTCCCCTTCTTTTGTAGTCCCCAATACATCTGCCATATTTGGTGCAGTGTGGCAAGTCTGCACATGTTCAGTTTGGTGTGCATTGTTAGAAAGTTTTTTTTTTTGGGGGGGGGGGTGCATGTGATCGGCACAGGGACAATCAGCTCTGTTCAGACAGAGGGTTAGGGGGTGTGCAGCCCCAAATAAATGAAAACTCCTCCTACAGGATTAAGCAGAGCTTATCTGGACACTGATATAAGTGACAAGACTGCTATATACTGCTGATAATAAAAGGTATTTAGCCATTTACATTTATTCATAATTTAATTTCCATTTTCTGTGTGCTGTGGAAGACTGATATAGTGAATACAAGGTCATGGGTTTAGTAACACTTTCAGTTCCTGTACTGTAGTGTGGTTGTGATTAGTTGGACATGTTCACTGTCCTATATATCCCAGTTCAATTCAATGAGCTTTAAGTGCATTGCCATCTGCACTCGTAAGAACTGATTTCCAAATTTGGTTGCTAATAGCGTGTCTACATACTCAAATCTAGACAGCTGGACATAACCCTAGAATATAAAATGCATTAACTACATTTATGTACTTCATCAGATTTCCTGTATGGAATATGTTTATGAAGTAACATCTCTCCTACAGGAAAAATGGTATTGGCAATCAATAAGAAATCAATAAGCTACTCTGAACTTTGCTGTCACATTAAAAACAATGATGGCTACAGCTAAGTATCCAACAGGAGTTCATGCCAGTCCAAAAAAAAACTCAGCCTTGTTCAATAAACACAGCAGATAATAAAGTGCTACCTTTGACTGGATTTACTTAGAATTCACTCTGCTGAAGTGATATCTGTACACAAGGGATGTGTAGTTATCAGTTAATCAGTCATTTACCATTGAATGCTTGTTGAGTTGTTAGCTGTTGTCCACCACCAGCACATCCTCCCAACTGTGTCAGCGCTCATCACACATCTGTATTTTCCATTTTTCAAAGCGAAATCCAAGCCTGGTATGGTTCATCAAGTATGGTGAACGTTAGAGCTGCCAGACCCAAATTCCATTTGGAAAAAGCAAATTACTGATTTTATTAGTGTTTCGCCTATTGAATCTCTAAGACTAACTCTTGCTCACCATCGTGCACATTCAACACCTTGTAATTTTAACCTTAAAATCCTAATTTGCATTATTCGACATTCACCCTTTGTCGCTGATCCCATGTGTAGGATAAATGTTGGTATAAATTTGGGGCCTGTATAACTTCTGGAAATGGGGATTCACTCACTAATAAAAAATTTGCCCCAAGTGATAGAGCAGTAGAAAAACTAAGAAGCATAGATAGATAAACTGGAAATTAGTCTACAGAAAACCTACATTGACCCCTTGATGCCGACTGCACGCAAATTAGCGGCCTCACAGAACTGGACTTTTTCCATGGGGCTGCTAACTTGCATACCTGTCTTTCTGCTGAGAACGCACCACACGGGTGTCACTGAGTGCTCCAGGTCTCGTTTTAATGATCTCGATTCTGGATCACCTGATCGTTGTGATAGCCTCTGATTGGTTATCACAGTGAGCAGTCACTGTGAAGTCTGTCCTCCTTGTTTTCTCTGTTTGAATGTCTCTGTTTGTCCTTTCAGAGAGAGAGAGAAAAAAAAACACGTGTGTGTAAAAAATAAATAAATAAATAAAAAATCAAGGTTTGATTTTTAGTGTTTGGGTCAAAGGTCAGTGTCAAGGGTCAGGGTCAGGTTTTTTTTTGGGGGGGAAGGGTTTCTTTTTTTTACATTTTTTAATTAGTATCAGTGTGGCATAGTGGCAGGATAAAAAAAATAGTAAATTGGGCACTATTGTTTCTGGACTGTACGACAGGTACAAAAAACAAACTAACATACACACATGTGGTATCACTGCAATCGTCAGGAGCAGGAGAAATTATTTTGGGTTCTTTGGTGGTAGATTATGGTAGTAGCAAGAAATATACAGCTAAATTTATATTTAAAAATATATCTATTTTGGGACAGTTTTTCTTTGGTAAGAAAAAAAAAATCAGGAGATATCCATTACCATTTACCACCAAATGAAAACCCAATTTGTCCTGAAAAAAACAAGGTATAATCCACTTGGATACACAAAACAGTTGTGATGATATGTACAGTTTTGCTAACACATGTCAAAGTTGCAAAACTGTGCTTAGGCGTTTTACCCTTAGGCACAAAGGGGTTAATCTGCTATTGTCTCCTTAACATTTTCCTCAAATGGTTTCATACCATACACAGACTATACATTAATATATTACTAGTTTTTCTTTGAAATACGATAATTAATTAGTTACTACTTTGAAACTCTTGATATCTTCTTTCAACTATAAATGCGACCTCCAGTCGATAGCTCTGAAAAGGAAGCAGTTTTTAATATTTTCAGGATGCAAACTTACATTAAACAAAAAATGGTGACATATGATACATAGAGTATTTAAATAGTGTCCAAGTGAAGTATGTAATTAAATGTACAGGTTGGCACTGATGCTTTTGAGAATACTAGATGCCTAGCTGTCCCTGACTTTAATACTTAATAGTGTGGATTGGCTTAAAGGATATTGTAAAAAATAATACATGCAGGAAAAAATGTGCATTTTTTTTTTTTTTTACAGGAGCCTGCAAAACATTGCACCCATGATCAGTGGATTGTGGGTGCAGTGTCAGGCTCTGGAAAACACTTCCTACAGCTCTCTGCCCTTACCTTTGTACAGCGCTATGAGTTGGAAAGCTGGAGGAAGATTCAATGGAATCTGACTGCACTGATTACCACTCTTGTAGTCCATTAACCTCTTCAAGTCCAGACACTTTTACCCCCTTCCCGTCTAGGCCAATTTTCAACTTTCAGCGTTGTCTCACTTTGAATGACAATTGCGCTGTCATGCAACACTGTACCCATATGAATTTTTTAGCATTTTTTGAGACAGATAACACTTTATTTTGTTGGTATTTATTCACCACTGGGATTTTTATTGTTTTTTGCTATATAAATGAAAAAGTCCAAAAATGTTGAAAAAAATGTTCTTATAAAATGTTGCAAATAAATGATCTTTCTTCATACATCTTGGCCAAAATGTATTCAGCTATCTTTTTAGTAAAAAAAAAAACCCAAATTAGTTTATAACCAAAAATTATAATTTTTCAAAACTTTTTTTACATTTTAATTTTATTGAGAAATACTGTGAGTGCTGTGATTGGTCACAGCTTGTCACATGGTACAAGGCTGTTTTGAATAGCCTTGTACCATGTGACCTATGTGATCATTCACAGATTTCACACGTAGTCAGAAATGATGTCAAAAGTGACATCTTACTTACTATTATTCATGTGATCACTGATTGGCCAATCAGTGATCACATGATCCGGACCTCACATAGAGGTCCCATGCACACACTCCCAAGGAGTGCACACAGGCTGAAAATGTGGGCGCCGTTTATGAATGGCAACCCGCTCCTGCACTGCTTCCATCCGGCCATTTATATACATGGGCCGGACGGGAAGTGGTTAAGGTCTACAAGTCAATCTGCCATAGTGGAAGATGGACTACTCTCTTGGGATTACCCTTAGTCTCTACAACTAAGCCTGTAAGGGTGAAATGGGTTGGAGCAGGTTGATATGGCAGACAGAATGTGGCAGTGTGGATTGTGTGACCTGAATAAATTAGCTATAAGCACAGTACGGTCATTGGTGTTCTGTCCTTTTTTTCTTTTTGGTGGTTTTCTGAAATTCCGAGTGGGGATGTACTCTTGGAGGATGGAGAAGAAGTGAACGACTTGGAGTGACTATATCCCTGTTTTAAAACTTTGTGAATTAAACCTACTGTGGAGAAGTTTGTATGCACAACTAGTTTTGCCAACCAAGCATCGTGGGTGCTGTACATGTCTAAAAATGAGAATAGGAATTTTTCTGTCAGTTCATTAGCACATAAAATAATTGTTGCAAGTACAAAGCTATTCAGTTAGCAAAAATACTTCTGAATTTTATTTTTTGAGTGGTGTTATTAAGAAGATATTGTATTCCTATTACTGTAGGTGATTAATGCATGTAATAATAACACTCAGTATATGAATTCTCTTGTAATAATTTCACATGACTTTGCCATCATCTGATCTCCACTTTTTTTTTTAATGCAGATCAAGCTGCCCAGAACTGACTGTGGTGTTTACAACCAGGGGCGGACTGACAAATCATGGGGCCCCCGGGCAATGTGGGATCATGGGGTCCCTGCGTCCTTGCCCAAACTCAAAAAAGCCTATGAAAAAGGTACCAGGGACATCTCATGGGGCCCCCTACTGACTCCGGGCCCTCGGGCAGTGCCCGAGTTTCCAAATGGTCAATCCACCCCTGTTTACAACTGTCAACTTTTATGGAAATGGTTTAAGGGCTTTGGAAGCAAGATTTTAGAGCTTATTCACACCACAGCAATGCAATTAACACATGTGCAGAATGTTTTAAACTGTGTACTGCATTAAGGCAGCCCATTAATATGAATGGAATTCCTAATGTACTGCATCAAGTATGGCTAGCGCAGTGCATCACAAAGCATGGTATGGCATTACCACAGGCTATGGGACACTGCAATAGGAAGGTACTTGGATTGCTAATCATAATAAACAGCACTGCAGCACACCAATACACGTAATGTGTGTTAGTAGGTTTTGCTGTAACATAAGAGGGACTATAGTGTAGTGATGTGAAGCAGTCATTAGATGCTTTCGGCTAGCCCTTGAGATTAGTTTGACATGCTTTTAAGTTCATCCATATGTGTATGTACCCTATAGCTGACCTTCTTATGACTTCATTTTTTCTTCTTCTAAGCTGCTTTAAGTTGCTTTAGCTTTTCTATTGACTTACATAGGTAGAAAAGCAATTCTGACATGAAAAAGATGTATTCACAGGCACAGAGTCTTCTTAAAGAGTAAATAAATTAATGAATATATTAATTAATTCATAAACTAGTGCTCATAACATGACAACATGGTCTGCATGTAAATTTGCAGAAAAACATAAAAAAATGTGGAATAAAAGAATACCTGTACTAAATATTATTTTTAGAACCATGGCTTCCCATTAATACTATGTGTTGCAGCACATTATTATAAGTGGATTTGCATTATTATTATAATATTTTTAAGTAAAAAAATTCCCACTGCAAATCCTACACATGCTCGTTGGTCATGCCAGCAAAGTACACCTAATGCAGCTTTCTGTGATGGAGTGGCAACAATTCTGCACTGCTCTTGAATTCAGAGAAGAGTTGCCCTTCTCATGTAAGCTGTGCCTGCTTGAACTGTGGTTGGATGAAAAAATGTTGCATGTTGGCTATCAACATTGTGACTGCCAAATAACAGGTCCTGATCACTAAATAACAGGTCCTGCCAGCTGCTTTCTGAAATGCCAGCACTGCTTTTGTTGCTCAAACCCTCCTACTGTGAGCTGCAGTACCTGGGAAAGGAAGCATGTGAGACACAATAGAAAGAGGATTTGTCTCAACTAGGAAACCTTAAGGAAGTTCACCACACTTGTAGTCCTTTGAGAACTACAAGCCTATCTGCCATGACTTGCAGTAGATAGGATTTGTAGTTTATTCATTCGCAGATCTCAGAGCCTTTAAAATGGTTATAAAGCCTGGAGGTTTTTTTACCTTCATGAATTCTATACATGAAGGTAAAAAACCTTCTGTGTTCAGCTCCCCCCTCAGCCCCCCCTTTATATTAACCTGAGCACGATCCCGATATAGCAATGTGCACAATAGCACAAGCTCTCCCAGGTCTCTGCCTCCTCATTGGCCATGGCTCCCACTGCTGTCAATCACAGCCAGTGAGAAGGTAGCGAGGGCTGGTCCAAGCTGCGCTCTGTGTGTCTCATAGATGCACAAGTCTCCCCAGAGCAAGCAGCTTGTTCTTGGGGCACTCAGCAGGGGGTTGGAGACTTGAGCACCAGCAGGGAACCCGAGAAGAGGAGGATCAGGGCTTCTCTGTGCAAAATCATAGCATGTTTGTTATCTAAAAAAAATTCAGAACCTTTACAATCACTTTAAGCACATGCAATTATCAAATTGCAAACATTTACATAATAGTGGTCTTTTAACGTTGAAAAAATCCTTAACAAATTGCAAGGAGGTATATATTTTTTTAACAGTGCTCTCAATTAAGTCATCTGGACGTATTTGCATTCTGGAGGATCAGGAAGGAATTTATTTTACCTTCACTGGAGCAAATTGGTTCATGCTTTATATATTTTTTTCCTGCTTCTGGATCAACTTTGTCTATAGGATTCTGTATATGGAGGTTTACTATTTGATTATGCTATTTATTTATTTCAATTGGTTGAACTAGATTGGCTTGTGTCTTTTTTGACTAAATATGGAGTTGGAATCCTGTGACGTCAACATGCTTTATGAGGGGGGCTGAGGTGGGACTAGGGAATAGTGTCCGTATAAGTTTGAGCGAATATTCCCCACTAGAGGGTGTAAGTGCATTTTCAGCTGTTTCATTGAAGTTTTAATAAAGATGTCTGCACAATAAGCCTTCCTCCTTTCCTCTTCTTTCCTGCACGTTGGGCAAAAGTTATGTGAAAGGAGATTAGTTGCTATTCATCCCCTTGGCATTTCCTGTATGGCCAATGGAGTATATTTACTACTGCTTAGTTTGACCATCCTATTAGTTTATGTGGTGAAATATATGAGGTGAGTTTACCACCAACCAGGCACTTATGGGAAGATGATAGAGGTGTTTAGAGGAATGGAAGCTGGGTCTATTTCACCTTTATAGTCTCATTTATATTAATGGACTTTGCACTGATTATTTAAATTAAGAAACTTTACATTTATTAATATGACCTTTATGAATTTTGCACTCTGTGGTTATGACACTGCACATTATTGATCATCAGTATATTTGATATAGGATGTGTTATTATTAGTTTGATGTTTACTAGTGTAAGTTTTTTTTTATTGTTGTTGTCCATTTTTTTAAAATTATTTGTAAATCCATTGGGATTTAAAGCCGCCTTTAGCTATAGGCCAGACGGGACTTTCGTCATTCCGGGTGGACGTCATATGATGTTCTCCCAAAACATGCCTTGGCGCGATCTATCACTGGCTGTGTCCACCATGTGATCAATCACAGCAGATCACATAACAATTGTAAACAATGAATGGCTTTTATTCACGGTATTTATTGTGTACAGCTGTGTTGCTAACTGTTAACTGTGATTGGTCACAGTGATCACATGGTACAGGCAGGCCCAATCACAGTCCATTTTTACCATGTGCTTAGCTGTGGCCAATCACAGCTAATCACAACAATACATACTGAATGTATCTATTTCATTCAGTAAAAATGCTTGCTTATAGCAGTGAAATTCACTGCTATAAGCGATCATAATGTATAATAAAAAAGAAAAAAAAATATTACTTTATTTTCATATTGTCACCAATGTCCCTGATTATCACAGCACCAGTTATATGATGGCTCTGTACTGCACTGGTTACAGTATTAAAAAAAAACAAAAAAAAGTGATTTTTTTTTTTCATTTCTTCATTTTCCAAAAAAATTATGAAAACAAAATTACACTTAAAAAGACTACAGTTGCAAGAAAAAGTATGTGAACCCCTTGGGATTATGTGGAATTTTGCATGAATTGGGCATAAAATGTGCTCTGAGCGTCATCTAAGTCACAACAATAGAAGAACACAGTCTGCTGAACATAATACTACACAAACATTAGATGTTGCCATGGTTTAAATGCACATAACATGTAAACATTCACAGTGCAGGGAGGAAAAAGTATGTGAGGCCCTAGCTTAATGACTTCTCCCAGAGCTAATTGGAGCCAGGAGTGAGCCAACCTCGACTCCAATCAGTGTGATGATATTGGATGTGTTGCTGACAGCTGTCCTGCCCTTAAAAAAACACACACCTGTTTTGAGTTTACTGGTTTCAAGAAGCACTGTCTGATGTGAACCATGCCTCGCAGAAAAGAGCTCTCAGAAGACCTACGATCAAGAATTGTTGACTTGCATGAAGCTGGAAAGGGTTACAAAAGTATCTCCAAAAGCCTTGATGTTCATGTGTCCACGGTAAGACAGACTGTCTACAAATGGAGAAAGTTTAGCACTGTTGCTACTCTCCCTAGGCGTTGTCGTCCTGTAAAAATGACTGCAAGAGCACAGCGCAGAATGCTGCATGAGGTAAAGAAGAATCCCAGAGTGTCAGCTAAAGACCTACAGAAATCTCTGGCACATGAAAACATTTTTAGATGTCTCCTAGATTGTAAGCTCGAAAGAGCAGGGCCCTCGATCCCCTCATGCTTTGCATTGTATTGGTATTGTTCTGTCACATGTTCTGTTGCCCTCTGTAATGTACAGCGCTGAGCGAACTATTGGCGCTTTATAAATACTGTATAATAATATTAATAATTTTTGTTGACACATCTACAATAAGGAAAACATTAAACAAGAACAGAGTACATGGGAGGACACCACAGAGGAAGCCATTGCTGTCCAAAAAGAATATTGCAGCACATTTGAAGTTTACAAAAGAGCACCTGGATGTTCCACAGCACTACTGGCAAAATATACTGTGGACAGATGAAACCAAGATTGAGTTGTTTGGGAAGAAAAAAAGGCACAGCACACCAACATCAAAACCTCATCCCCACTGTAAAACATGGCGGCGGGAGCATCATGGTTTGGGGCTGCTTTGCTGCCTCAGGGCCTGGACGGATTGTTGTCATTGATGGGAAAATGAATTCCAGAGTTTATCAAGACATTTTGCAGGAAAACGTACGACCATCTGTCCGCCAACTGAAGCTCCGCAGAGGATGGCTGATGCAACAGGAAAATGACCCAAAGCATACAAGTAATTCAACAAAACAATGGCTGCAACAGCACAGAATACGCCTTCTGGAGTGGCCCAGTCAGAGTCCTGACCTCAACCCGATTGAAATGCTGTGGCATGACCTTAAGAGAGCGATTCACACCAGACATCCCAAGAATATTGCTACACTGAAACAGTTTTGTGAAGAGGAGTGGTCCAAAGTTACTCTAGATCGTTGTGCAGATCTGATCTGCAACAACAGGAAACGTTTGGTTGAGGTTATTGCTCCCAAAGGAGGGTCAACCAGTTATTAAGTCCAAAGGTTCACATACTTTTTCCTCCCTGCACTGTGAATGTTTACATGTTATGTGCAATTAAACCATGGCAACATCTAATGTTTGTATAGTATTATGTTCAGCAGACTGTGTTCTTCTATTGTTGTGACTAAAGATGACGTTCAGAGCACAATTTATGCCCAATTCATGCAAAACTCCACGTAATCCCAAGGGGTTCACATACTTTTTCTTGCAACTGTAACTTACTTCTAAAAACTACTAAATACTTTGGACTGTCTACTTTCCAAAAAGGGGTAATTTGGGGGATATTTGTACTGTCCTGACATTTTTAGGTTTCAAGAAATGAGATAGGCCATCAGTACACCAGGATTGATCAATTTTCATATATATATTATTATATTATTATTATTATTATTATTATTATACAGTGTTTGTATAACGCCAAAGGGTTTGCTCAGCACTGTACATTAGCAAGGGGGACAGAACATGAGACAACACAGTACAATACAATATATGAGGGGTTCGAGGGCCCTGCTCTTTCAAGCCTACAATCTATCCTACAGACTAAATAATAAACACAGATTTGGGTAATTTTCACCAAAGAAATGTAGCAGAATAAATTTTGGCCTAGATGTATGAAGAACAATTATTTTCTTGCAAAATTTTATAACAGAAACAAAGAAAAAAGCATTTTTCTCACATTTTTCAGTCTTTTTTGCTTAGCAAAAAATAAAAAACCCAGTGGTGATTATATGCCACCAAAAGAAAGTTCTTTTGTGTGAACAAAATGATAAAAATTTTGTTTTGGTACAGTGCTGCATGACCGCGCAATTGTCATACAAAGAGTGACAGCGCTGAAAGCTGAAAATTGGCCTGGACAGGAAGGGGGTGAAAATGCCCGGTATTTTAGTGGTAATATTATTACATATTTTATATCTGCTTGATAAATGCACAGCTGGGGTGGGATTTAAGGAAACTTTGTAGGGTATTTCAGATTTTTGTACAGTTTATCCTCTGTCAGAAAACCCTTTCCCATTTGTCCTATCATTTTTTCAATGTGTACACTGCTGGCAGCACATGAACAGTTGCAGTGTGCATTCCAATCCCACTTCTGTCATCTGTAAGATGGTAAGCTGCATACTGGGCAAATGGAACGATGTTTTGTTTCCGTTCCGTTTGCCACATTTCATTGTTCACTGTCCTCTTTGCTCCGTTGTGGCTCCACTGGCGTGATCAGTGTTACTGGTATTTCTTCTCATGATATTAACATTTCAACATTAGAGTATCCAGTTCCTGCCACGACCTTAAGGACTAGTTCCCACATGGGGCAAACATAGCTGATCCTCTGAACTGAGCTGATTCGTTTTGCTACTCATGGTGCAGCTTTAATGGTTAAGAATCTATCACCAGTTATCATGTCAGGGAATGGGAAGATCGCTGCGGCGATCGAATCCGCACATGCGTAGAGTCCTGACAAAACGTACAGGCAGGTGGGCACTAGAACCCAGACGTGCCTGTCACCAATGACAGCGCCGGGCAAGCACTAGGACCCAGGAACGCCTGTCAGGAGTCGGGCGGGCTATTTAAACCCAGCTCTTGCAATGCTCAAGTGCTGTATGGTCTTTCCTGTGTTCCTGTGAGTTTACTTTGCTGCTGACCCTGCCTGATCCTGATCTGCTGACTTATCCTGCTCTGATCCCTGGCTTACCTGACCATTCTCCTGCCTGCTCCTGCATTTTTGATCTTCTGTTGCCAAACCCGGACCATGACCCGTTTATTCTTCTGCCTGCTGTTTTGTACCGACCTGCTCTGCTGTTACCGACCCGGCCTGTCTGACATCGCTTACTCTACCTCCTCACATCAGACTCTCACCTGCTGCGTACCACCGGCAGGTGCCTCTACCACAGCTGGTTGCACCCAGGGGTCGCGACCTGGTCTCGGCTTGCTCCAAGTCCATCCCCACCATCAGGGGCTCTGGTGAACAAGCAGGTCGGAACTTAGATTCCGCGCCCTGGGGAATTCTGGTCTGTGGAACGCTAGAGGCTACCACTGGCTGGTCCCTAACATATCACCACCTGTGATGGTTCACTTTTCAGAGAGTATTTGTCAGGTGATGAAGAGGAAATATGTCACCTCCTCTTTGCCTATTTAACCTTCAAAATGGGAGCCTACCATGCTGCAACCATGCACATTGTATGTGGTTGCAGGGAGGTTGTAGAGCCCTGTTCACTTTAACGGGTTGCATTTGGTGACGGTACTTTCAGCCAAAAGTGACATTCTGTTTAACTTTTGCCACAGCTGCAGCATGTGTGCAGGCCTGAGTGGCTGTGTACCCTTGTTAAAGTGGTGGTCTCCTGGTTGTTCATGTACCACCTGGACACTCATGTCAATGAGACCTAACAAAGCAAGACATCATTACTAGAGTCAACTTTGGCTGCTGTTGTTCCACACTGTTCTCTTTTGTCATTTTAGGCCTCTATGCAGTAAAACAGGCAGCCCAGTGAGTTTGTTGACTCTTGATAGCTATCAGGCAAACGGGACCAATTATGATGGCTGACTTTTTTTATTAAAGAATTGAATGATGATTTTATTATTCTTATTTTATTATTGTCAGGCCTTTATAATAAAATATTTAAATATTGTTCTTTTTCAGATAAATTTGTTTCATATTGTTAAGTATTATGCAGTCTTCCATTCAGTCAACAGATGAAGCTCCAGCTATCTTTTCACATCGTTACCACGGTTACTTTTCACCTCCGCTAAAATGACCTGTTGTTTTCCAGAACTGGAGGGAGTTATCACATCTGTGACTCATTCCCTATTAGAAGGCTCAGTATTACCTTTTAATCACACAAAGGGAACTGCAAAGCAAGCGGAACTGTATTGTCAATTTAGCTTACCATAGTGCTTTACGCTTTCATTAACCCCTTCATAACCAGAGGTAATTGAAATCTAGATGACCAGACCACATGAATGCTAACTTGTCTATAACCCTGTAACTCATTTGATAATTAAAAAAATGAGCGGAATTGTTTAACCGCTTGCCATACGCCCTATAGCAGAAGTACTGCTACAGGGGAGCACTGCTGTGCAAAATATATGTGATTTGCATTTCCAGGTATTGGGGATGACAATCACTGCGTCTCGGCTGGCGATTCCCGGCTGGCACTTGGTGATCGTCGGCAAGCTGACAGGGGAGAGACCTGTTTGTAAACAACATAGGTCTCTCCTGTCAGCATGGACATACTGCTTTGTATCTCTCTGTACAGCAGAGACATACAAAGCAGCATGTCTCCCAAGTAAAACAGCACACAATGTAAAACACACACAGCACACTGTTAACCCTTTGATCGCCCTTCCTGCCCAGTGTCATTAGTACAGTGATTAGTACAGTGTCTGTAATTTTTATTAGCACTGATCACTATATTAGTGTCATTGGAGATGTCAATGGTGCTCAAGAAGGCACGACGCCTACAATAAACACACACATCAATATACATTTTATAACTAAAAGGTTTTTTCAGTGTAAACAATATAGTAATCTACAGTGTAATTATACACTTACATGATCCCATGTGGGGTAAGAACCACCAAGGATGTTGTAGGCATCATGCCTTCTTGACCACATATGAGGAAGAGATTGCCGTTGGTCTCGAAATGCATCAAGTGCGATTTATGCGTGACCCATTTCTATATTGGAAATACCATCTTTGATGACACCACCATAATTTGTATTGTAGTTTTATGTCTGTTTTTTAAGATTGTAAAAATAAAACTGCATATCTTTTAAAACTTTTGAACTGTTCAAGTTTATCATATAAGAGAATTGTGCCGTTAAAGTCCCACCAACAAGAGGAGTCCCCCAATGCACCCCCCGATGCATTTCGCCCTGCCCACTGAGGCATACTCATAGAGGACCTATGATTCATAGAATTTTATAATTCTCCCGGTGGGTTGAAATGCGTCAGGGGCAAGGCTCAAGAGGACCTCAAGGATGAAGCTGCTTACATTCCTCTCCACCTGTTGAGCTAGTAGTGTGCGATATCTTTCATTCCCTCATGCTTCACTGTTACCTGGATCAATCAAAAGACAGCCTGCCCCCTTACATTACTGTGAGACTCTGGATGTTTTACCAGCAGAGCACCTTGAGCGGCACTACAAATGGTCATAGAGTTAGGAAGCATTTGTACTTCGGGCCATATTGGGCAGCTGTAAAACAATATATATAATGATAGACCTTCTTTAACCTGTTTGCGCTGACAGTATGCATATATGCGGCCTTTTGGTTGGTGGACCTTAACCCTGAGAGGCTACATATATGCATACCAGAATGTAAGCACAGCTGTTCCAAGAGCGCACCCTGTGCTCTCCTGGCACAGTTACCAGCAACTAACGGAAAGTTCCCGATCGCTACTTGTGTTAGGGAGCTTTCCGATTATGTGATTGCTGTGACAGCCGATCAAGGTGGTCACATGATTAGAAATCCCGATCTGCCTCCCATCATCAGAAACTGGCATTAAGGAGTTAATAAATGCATTTTACAATTTTAATACTTGACTGAATTTCACTTTAATAGCTGCAGTCATCATACACATTGACAGCTGTCTTATAAAAATCCATTCCATTACCATTATTGGTCATCATGGTGGTGATCTGATCTGGCACCAATTTGTTTGGCTCTTGATCATTCATGTAGGACCAGCACTTTCAGTGACAGTGTGACCTCACTGCTGGCAGCCTGCTCTGCTGCGTGTTCTCAGTTCCAGTGGAATATAAGTTAAAGTGGAACTAAAGGTAGCTAATAAAAAAAATTTGAGGCAGGCAGCTCTTTAGCCACTTCAATACCGGGCACTTTTACCCTCTTCCTGCCTAGGCCAATTTTCAGCTTTCGGCACTGTCATGATTGTCAGACCCCAGACCTTCTCACCAAACTCGTGACCGAAGGACTAGCCAATCTGAAACCACGTTGTCACGTGCGTAACAATGCCACACCCAGCTGCACCTTGCACAATGATTTTCCAGCTAATTGGACCACAATCGATGTATCGGCAGCCTGAGTTATTGTTATGGGGTCAGGTTAATTACGCAATTAACCCTTCACACTGCCACCACCTCCTTCTTGTACAGAGAAAGAGGAAACTCGGCAATCTCAGCAATAACACTATAATGGTTGAGATAATCGTCTGCATAACACGATTATACAGAGGGTTAAACAAACACAGTAGCGTTCTCTTTAGAGGCAGGAATTCGTAAATTGCAATAAAGTGCCATAGAAACAGTTCAACACTTTCAGAAGGAAAGATTTATTACTAAAAGGTCAAACGGGTGCAATAAAAATATTTACAGGTAATATTTACAGGTCTCCCCAGGTGGTATTGATGTTAAAATGGGAGACGTTTTCAACACCGACACTTAGGCCTGACAGCCTATTTTGTAGTCCCCAGCAGGGGGTGTTTCTGAATTCAAGAACCAATACCCTGCTTAGGGCGTGGAGGTATGGGTGGATACCTCAACTAGAGCCAAAATCTCCCGTAATTCATATTTTGGCCCATAACTTTCCAGCTGCACAAGTGACATTCCACCCGTGGGTAGATTATTATGCAGAGAAGTCTGAGGATTGATTAGATATGAATGATGAAATTATACACTGTACGGTTCACGAGAGCTACGTTTCTGTTTTCCTATGTATCCGAGACAATGTGAGTAACCTATCAAACTGTTTGCCTTCTCGTGGGCAATCTGACGATAGGTCCGGTTTTTATGTAAGTCTCTCATATTCCAAGATATGAGACATAGGGGAGAAATGGATTTTGAAAAGTGTTTATCTGATTCTGTCACCTACGCTGAGTTAGGTTTATTAGGTTGGAATCTCTTTCAACTCCTGGGAAAGCTTGCCTTATCTCTTCCGAGGTGTTACAATTTGCAGGTTCTTTGGACAGGGAGACCCCGCTCCCTCTAGGGGCTTTATAGCTCCTATGACCCTCCTGTGACATTCCTAACTCACAAACATACTGGCCACATGTCGCTTGTCCTGTCAGGGAGGGAGGGGGGAAGAATGAAGGAGAAATATATTTGTCAGGAGAGTTATGGATACAGCCAGTGACGGATCTCACAGCGCTGCGGCCCCGCTGGCTCGCGCAAGGCTGCAAACTGGGAGAAAGTTATATGATGCACACCCGGATCTATGAAATTCCCGATCTGCCATCATTCTTCTATAGGCTAGGCAGGAACTGGTAATGCAGAAGAGACATGGAATGTCCCTTTTGTAATACCAAACACTTACCTGCCTGCTCGCAGTCTTCTATCTGATGCACACTGAATTGCGCTTTCCAGTGTTGCCAATCTCCTGCAGCCTTTTTTATTGACAAAATATGGAAAATTTACTGATGGAACACATTTTTTTACTGACAACCTAAAAAATTACATTAAAAACTCACACAATCAATATTTAACTAGTATGAATACAATATGGAAACACTGGCAATACCCATAACAAGTAATTTGACTGGTTTACACTTACAGAAGTCAACACAGCATGACAAATTATCAGCCCCTGATATTTATATACATTTTTAAAAATCACTGATTTTTACAAGCTCTCCGTAAATTTACTGACATTTGACAACCCTGGCGCATGCACAGCTCACTGTGCATTCCAAGCACACTTCAGTTGTGGTGGAATGACAACTCCCATGCACATGAGTGGGATGATGTAATTTTGCCACTGGGCAATCAAGAGGCCAGAAACCCCCATACCCCGAAATAGCCAGGGAGAAGATGACAGCGAGGGATTTAACTGCTGCATTGCGGGAATAAGGAGCTGTTTCTTTCAGTTTAGTTCTGCTTTAAGCCCTGGTTCACATATATGCGGCCGTGCGGGCCACATTTTGCACGGACACGAGAGCCCATTCATTTGAATGGACTCCCATGCCCTGTCACACGCAGAGAAGAAGTCCCCGCACTTCTTCTGAAAACACAGCCCGCACGGGAACCACGGTTCCCAGTATGGTTGCATTTTCCAGTGCGGGCGGCATGCCATTAGAAGTAATGGCACCCACCGTGGGTCCGCACAGATGTGAACCTAGCCTAACTGTACCCCAGCATGGGGCATCATGCTGAGGATTGTTAATCTACAGGATGTAGCTGGGATCTGGTTAAATGTTTATATGTAAAACAACGATTGTGCACTTGTAATAAAATCTAACATTACAAAACATCAATTAAGAAATGTAGTTGCAAAGCAAATGTAAATTTTGATACACAGGGAAATTAGATTTTATTGTCTGTAATATAACATCTAGAGAAAAATAATATACCCATAATAGATGCACTGCTTGCATGGCAATCATTGTGCTTTTGCATTAACATTTTGATATCTCATATGGCAAGGAAGCATTTCTTTTTAATGTTTCATGGCACTTTTAGAGCTCGAGCTGGCAGACATCTGCAGATGGTTGCTTGTAGTAACAAATAGAACAGTGTTAGAACAGTGTTAGGAACATTGTTATATTTCTTACACTCCATTAAGCCACTCAAACTCTCAGCTGCACATTTAAGATTTTTTCCTACACTGGGTCAATCTGTAAATCAACATAAATTATGTTTTTTTTTAACCAGATTGAGTGGTTTTGATTGTGGATTTAATGCAAGCTTGTTGGATCTGCAAACTTTGTAAACTGTTTTTCAGGACACTAGGGAGGCTCAAATCCTGGCGTTCTCTATTACACAAACTAGAGTCAATAACTGTGGTCATGCTCTGTTTTGTCTCCAATGCCCTACATCTTTCTTTTGGCCAGTACTTATGATGACAAGCAGCCTCCGTGGCCAGTAAGGTGGCTCAGGGGGCCACTCCATAATCATGTACATTTTAGTCACAATTGTATTAATGGGTTTTGAGGTTTTTGGGGTTCTCTAAAATAGTGTAGTGCAACAATAGGGACATATACTGTATACAATAAAATATCTCAAAATCAGTCCTGTGAATCAACTTTTGATTGCAATTCAATTTGTAACTCGATATCTTCATTCTTCATCATATATCATGCGTGCCTCCACCAAACAAGTGAAAAACAAGCTCCTTCAATTATCCTCCTTTGGGTCTAAATTCAAAGCAATCTCCCACATTCAGTGTAGTCAGACATCATTAACATGAGTCCCATAAAACAGAAAAGCAGATCCATAGTGCTCTCTATTTTAAACTTTTATTTTGTGCCCAAAAAAGATTATAAAACTTTCAAGATATAAAAAACAGCAAGGCTTCCAGTGTTGACAAGGATGACATCAAAGTAGACCTACTGAGGAAGCCCAATCATAGGGCACAATGTGTATAGGAGGGAGGGGCCAAGCCCCTGACATCAGCCCACTGCTATCTTTGATTGTTGTGGTGAGCCTTGCTGTTTTTTATACACTGGATGTGGGAGATTGCTTTGAATCTGGACCTAAAGGAGTATCATTGAAGGAGGTTTACTAATGAGCACAGTTGACAAAGTTCCCTGGGAGTATGATGAGAGTGTTTTGACCTGTGCATGAGGTCTGTTATGGAGGCACACATTGCATGTGATGAAGATTAAGGATATGGTGTCACAGATTGCACTGTGGTGTTTAATGTTGTTTCACACGACTGATTTTTAATTTTTTTTTTTGTTATATATGTCACTGTTGTTGTGCGACATTATTTTTGTGGTCATATAATATTTGTAGAAGGTGCTGTGGAATCACCTGCACAATGTTTTAGCAAGCAACTCAATTACTGTTTTTAATTTTTTTATTATTTCTTATTAGTATTTGTTTGTACAGGTTGCGCTGATTGCATTTGTTTTTTATTTCTGGGGTTCTCTGGCAATAGAGACTGAATCTGGAAGGGCCTTCTGTAATCTCCCATGGTCAGCTTATATTGTTCGAAGGTACAGGTACACTTTAAGCCTATGAATATATTGATGTATTGATCTGCAGTTGTTCAGTTGGCAAAATAATGAGTGAATTTAAAATGTAACAAGTCCTCACTGCTACTCCCCAAATACTAACCAACCATCTGCTGTATCAATATCACAAGTGATATGAAAAGAAATGCATACAGAACTAAAATAATAATCCATGAATAATAAATAAATGAGTAAATGATAGTACAGAAAATGTGGAAACCATGCTGTATATCCTGTGTATAATCCTATTTGCATAAAAAGGCATATTATATGATGGCATATATACAGTGTATATATATATATATATATATATATATTGTGCAAATAAATTTTGCTATTCAGGATAAATATAAACAAGTGTCCCAAAAGGAGAATAAAGAAACAATCTCCAAGGTACAAGTCTCTGTTCAATCAAATCACTTCCAAAGGTTTTATTCTTCAAACCATTGTGTCTACGCCTTCACCAATACAATCCCATATAGAAACAAACTCACCAATTGCCCTTGGGCACTTAGTTCAATAAGATAGTCAAAAAGTGCTATTAAACTTAATAATGGTATCCTTCCTCCTCAGGCTTTCCAATATACTCCATAACTGTCATCTTCGCTGGAAATACATTTCAAGATATAACAGGCATTGATGAAACCAGCGAGCTTTCTGCTCTTATGGAAAAAAAACTCTTTTATTTGCTGATGGCATACCATTATTATGTTTAAAGGTAAACTCCACAAATAATTTTTTTTTCAGATATATTCTTTTAAAAAATATTACCACTAATTAGAGGTATCCTACATGTGGGGATGCCACAGAAAGCACTCACAATGGTGGTTAGGAGCATTCTAAATTTATTCTACAATCAGCAAAGACTCTTGTACAGCTAAGAGATAAGAGTAGTTCAGGTGTCATGTGCCTGAGAATCATGTGTAAAGTTCTATCCTTAAAAAGGTCATATTTGCCTAGAAAAAATGGTGCCAAGGTGCTGAATCAATAAAAGTGCCAAATTTTATTCAAATGATAAAAATCCAAACTTACACTAAGACAACAGTACAACAGCATCAAGGTGGAAGGCGACAGCCACAACACATTAACAAGGACCTATAGAGAACAGTGAGCTCCACTCCTCCAATCACACTGGGGTTGATGTACTAAAACTGCAGAGTGCAAAATCTTGTGAAGCCGTTCATGGTAGCCAATCAGCTTCTAACTTCAGCTTGTTCAATTAAGCTTTGACAAAAAAAGCTGGAAGCTGATTGGTTTCTATGCACAGCATCACCACACTTTGCACTCTCCAATTTTAGTATATCCACCTCACAATGCCTTGTTTTCTGTGAAAAGAATACAAAATGTTTTGTGAATGGATGAAATAGAGTGCATGAGACCCATTGTCCTTCACTGCATGCACTATGCAGTACCCGCACCCACTTCTGCTGCGATCACCTAGGTGTTCGGAAGTGGATGTTGTCCTCTCCCAGTAGTCTTCTGGGACATGTGCGCATTCGCAATTGGCACGTGGCTGTGAAGCCGCAAGCTGTCACAGCTGGGTGCCCACACTGAAGATGTCGGGGAGAGAAGATGGCCGGTGAAACCAGCCGTGGTGAGGACACCATAAGAGAGGGGTAAGTGGCTATATTTTAAAGGTCAGCAGCTTCAGTTTTTGCAGCTGCTGATGTTTATTTTTTTTTTTTTCAGCTGGAACTTTGCTTTAATGTGTGGTTGAGCAGGCAATGCTTTGTGCTTATCAAATACTGTAAACCACATACACAGCCATTTGCTCATACTTACATATGCATTTAAGTAATGATGAACATGTAACTAGACCCTATTTCTATTTTGTGCTAAGCTAGTAAAACTGACATTGGCTATGCTCTCAGCAAACACCCAAGCATGAATAAAAGTGAGCCATCACCAACAAAATCACTAAAGACATTTTCCAACTGTAGTGGGCTACATTGTTATGCCTAGAGGTGCTATGCTTATATATTAGTTACCTATCATAAGTATACAGTACATTTAACAGAACTTTATAAAGGAGATTGAATCACACATATAATTTCTGGTAGCAGGTGAGCATATAGTGTAATGAACCTGCTACAGTCAAACAGACATACTGACAATTCCTTATTCTCTGCTCCCCCCAATGATCATACTGCAACATTGTAAATTTGCAGCTACCCACAAGAAGAGAGACTGCAGAAGAAGTTGATGTGTCAGATAATTGCGAACACAGGTAAGAGCTCCGCAGGGTTGATTTACTAAAGGCAAACAGACTGTGCACTCATTTTCCCCAGAGCTTAGTGAATGTGGTGAAGCTCTGCTATGATTGTCATTTCTGAGGCCAGAAAATAAATGCTGGCCCTAGATAATGCTTGAACAAAGATGACGCCATACTTCTCAAAGTAAAAACAGAATGCTGCATTGTCAGAAGTCCTGTGATCCCTGATAGGTAATAAGTACCTGTGTTACATTTACTCATTACTTTTTTATTCAACATAAAAATATACACTCACTGGCCACTTTATTAGGTACACCTTGCTAGTGCCAAGAAAATATCCCCCACACCATTACACCACCAGCCTGAACCAGGGGCGGACTGACCATTTGGAAACTCGG
Source organism: Staurois parvus (assembly GCF_062004578.1). NCBI lineage: Eukaryota > Metazoa > Chordata > Amphibia > Anura > Ranidae > Staurois > Staurois parvus. Next base: position 7,682,600 of record NW_028317979.1, on the reverse strand, counting down.
GCACTGCCCGAGGGCCCGGGGTCAGTAGGGGTCCCATGAGATGCCCCTGGTACCTTTTTCATAGGCTTTTTTGAGTTTGGGCAAGGACACAGGGGCCCCATGATCCCCTATTGCCCGGGGGCCCCATGAGTTGTCAGTCCGCCCCTGGCCTGAACCATTGATATAAGGCAGGATGGATCCATGCTTTCATGCTGTTTACACCAAATTCTGCTCCTACCATCTGACCCTACCATAGCAGATGAACCAGTCTGCTCATTCTCCTCTGACCTCTTACATCATCAACAAGGCATTTCAGTCCACACAACTGCATATTTTCTCTTTTTCAGACCATTCTTTGTAAACCCTGGAGATGGTGTGCATGAAAATCCCAGTAGATCAGCATTTTTTTAAATACTCAGATCAGCCTGTCTGGCACCAACAACCAAACCATATTCAAAGTCATTTAAAACCTCTTTCTTCCCCATTCTGATGCTTGGTTTGAACTTCAGCAAGTCTTTAGCATATCTACATGCCTAAATGCATTGAGTTGCTGCCATTTAATTGGCTAATAAGCAATTTGTGTTACCAAACAATTGAACCAGTGTTCCTAATAAAGTGGCGTAGTGCATTTCCAATACTAGGTCTATGTTAATAGCACAAAAATGTATATACTGTAAATAAATACGCAAAATTGGAATTTCATAAAATATTTGCATACTGTCATGTTGCAAGGAAATGCATCTTCCACTAGGCGATCTCTCAAACATAATTCATGCTTTAGCAGGTCTATAGTCTGCGCTAACTGTTTTTATTACACTTGGCAGAGGAAAGAAAAAAAGTGCATTTGTAAATGGCATGCCACAGGGGCTTTACTGTCTGATAATAACTTTGCTCTTTCTTCTACACACTGAAGATAGAAACTGGCTAATGGAATCTCTCTCCATACCAGTTTAGTACTCATTTATATTTAAACACAAATATACTTTGGTCAGGGCTTCTTATGTGATAACAGGTTGTAGAAAAAGTTATTTACATTTTTATTTTTTTTTCAAAACACACTGTGGGTAGTAGACCTATTATCTGAAGAAACTGAGACTTGGTGGGGTGTATTTACTAAACGCAAATAGACTGTGTGCTTTGCAACTGCAGTTGCACTAATGTGGTGAAGCTTAACTTTGTAAAGAATACCCAATAAGGTGCAAGCAAAATAAAAAAAGACATCCTTTTTTTCTTGTGGTGTGACAAGCTTGCAGTGCCAATCAAAGTCAGGCAGTGTGGATTAACCCCGCCAGTACTCTGAAGATGAAAGCAGGCATCCCGACACTAATCCAGAAGTTTGGAGACACAGGGGAAAATGGACTTCACTCAGACCGACCCACATGGTTTCAATGAAGAGTATCTGTGTTGGCCTCAGCCCTCACCCCAGCCACACTGACGCATTTTGCCTCATCCATCAGGGCTTGGTCACAGAGGTAGGAAAGCACACTGAGCCACTGATTATATGTGCATCATCGGCCATGATGAGAACTAGAAACAGGTGTAGTGTGTGAGAAAGTTATATATAATGAAAAACAAAGAAGTGTATAAAGAAAGAGATGTCTGAGAGATGAGAATACACTCAATATGAAGTAAAAAATAATAAAAGTGAGAAATAAATCATAAAAAAATCAAAAATTAAAATAAAAATCAGAAATTAAAACATTATAAATGTAAAATGTATGTAAAACAAAAATACAAAAATGAGAAAATGAAAAAAATTAAAAAAGGGTGTGAATGTGGAACACAATATAGAAATGAAAGTTTTATTTTTTGATAGTATCCCATTATGGGCTCAGTAAATTTTGCTGAGAAAACCCTGAAAAATTTTGTTTGATTGCCATGCCAATGTTTTGAATTCTACATTTGATTTTGGGATATATGGGTACATTACAATAGGTATGATATTTCCCAAACAAAAAACACATTCACGGTTAAGAAGAAAATTCCATCCTCTGATTTTCCTTCCCATTATGGTCGAAAATGATTGCCAATTTGACTGCATTAACTAGAGTTGGAATGAACTTTCCAAAAAATAATTATTTCAACAGAAATTCTACATTATAGCTCCCCGTATCCCAACACTAACCCTATAGTGCTTTGCATTGTGCTCGTGCATGTAGAATTTGTTTTGCTCCAATCTACTAGCCCCATGCCAATCTATTATAAGAATGACAGTTTAGCTAATAAAGGTCTCCTCCATTTTCTCAATTTCTGCTCTTCTATGTTGGTCTCTGTACTGCTCTCCATTGCCTACACTTTTTTCTTATATAAGAAACCTTAAAAGGTTAAATTACTTTATGGCCCCTTTTAAACTGCTCCGGTGCGGTTTCCCCTCAGCATGCATGCCGGACTTTTGGTGGTCAAAAAATGCATAATAACCACCTGATCTAATAGAAGTGTATGGGAAAGTGCGGGTCACCCGCATGAAAACGGCTAGTACACTATGCTGTACCCGCGGTATGGGGAAACTGCACTAGAGCAGTATGAATACTATACTATGAATACTATAATGACTCACACTTTGGCTTTCATTTACAAAAGGCAAGCAGTCTTTTCACTTTACAAGGGAAGTATCACTTTGCAAAGGAATCTTCCCTTAGCTTAATAAATGCGGTGAAAATTTACTTTGCACAGAATACCCAATCACATGCAAGACAAAAAAACATGTTTTTCTTCATGCACGTAATTGGGTGACGGAAGTCAGCAGAGCTTTACCACATTCAGTAAGCTAAGTGAAAATTCCCTTGCAAAGTAAACAGCCTATTTGACTTCAGTAAATCAACCCCTTTGTCTGCAGGTACACACAGACAAATTTCATAATCCTAGCTCTCAAATTTCATAATCCTAGGGGGCGTGTCCAGCCGGCAAGGAAGATGGCCACCTGAATCAGAGCTCCTGCTGTCTCCCTTCTCATAGCGGCTATCATAGCAACAAGGGGGGATTCCTATCACCAGATTTTTGTCCCTCTGCTCCTCTGGAACACACCTGCATTATGTCCAAGAAGAGGAAACAGTCCAAACAGCCTCACGGACTTCTATTCTGCAGCGGGACACAGAGGGAAGCAAGATGGCGCCAGCCCTAATCCCAGTGAGTGGTCACAGCACCATGCGGCCTCGCAGAGGGGAGCGAGCAGGGATCAGACCCCCATGGGAACCTGGGTAAGTATTTCCCTCCTGATACTATTACCACCCACAGCCCAGCCAAATCTAAGCAGTGCAGGGAGGATGACCCTAACGGTAGTAACCAGCGGCTTGTTTTCCCCTCAGAATCCCCAGAACACATTATGGATGAGCACCATATCGAAGAATTTAGTTAAAGTTTAGAGGTATCCTGAAATCCGTCGCACTGTTTGAGTTAACCACAAATATTCAGCGCCTTATGAAAACTTTAATTCCTACTCTGAGAGACATTGAGCTATTGACAGAGCGCATTATATTCCTAAACCTAAATTCCTTCCAGATACAGCACCAAGAGATACCTGGGGGGAATTCACTACTGCCATGTCAAAGATAGAATTATGGCGGCCGCCAAACAAAACCCAGTAACCTCAAATGAGTTTGCAGGGATCTCTCTATACACAGACATATCACAACAAACTGCGATTAACTGAAAGAAACTTGCACCACTCACCAAAGCTTTACGGAACTATAATGTTCCCTACAGATGGGGATTCCCCAAGAAACTACTTATCACATGGAATGGTAAGATAAATTACAATACACAGTGTTTACTCCTCTCTGGAGCCCACCTTAATAATCCCACCCCACCTGAGAGATTGGAAACATATTAGACCTAGGTGCATAGATGTCCCCTTTAAGGACTCAGGAACTGCCCACTACAGCTGAATCACATTTCTAATGAGAAGAAAAGAGCTCATACGCTTATTTCCCTTTATAAACTGTTCAAGAGATGGTGGTTCAAGAGACTCACTTTGCAGCTTCTAAATGCCCATACCTATTGTTCCGACGCTACTCTGATTTATATATGGCTAATGGCCTGAAAAAAACCTGTGGAGTCCTGATAGCAATCAAAGACTCATCATCCTTTCGTCATATCCGTACGCTCTCAGATCCGCTATGTAATTCTTATATGTGAAATTAACCACTCTGTATTTACCATTGTGAATCTGTATGCCCCGAACAATAACCAACATAAATTCCTGGACACCCTCTTTTCTAAGGTATTAGATCTACGTCAAGGATCTCTTCTTATTGGAGGAGACTTTAATTCTATAGTGGACCCTGCTATGGACTCCATAGAGATGGAGATCCACACAATCTATATCTTTGCTACTCAATAAGTATAACCTATATGATGTATGGAGATTCTTCCACAGTTCGGAAAAGGACATTACGTTCTTTTCCTCACCGCACTTATCCTATTCTTGGACACCCTCTGGACACCCTCTTTTCTAAGGTAATAGATCTACGTCAAGGATCTCTTCTTGTTGGAGGAGATTTTAATTCTATAGTGGACTCTGCTATGGACTCCATAGAGATGGAGATCCACACAATTTATATCTTTGCTACCAGGGGTGGACTGACAACTCATGGGGCCCCCGGGCAATAGGGGATCATGGGGCCCCTGTGTCCTTGCCCAAACTCAAAAAAGCCTATGAAAAAGAATGTAATGTCTATGAAAAAGGTACCAGGGGCATCTCATGGGGCCCCCTACTGACCCCGAGCCCTCTGGCAGTGCCCGAGTTTCCAAATGGTCAGTCCGCCCCTGTTCGCTACTCAATAAGTATAACCTATATGATGTATGGAGATTCTTCCATGGTTTGGAAAAGGACATTACGTTCTTTTCCTCACCGCACTTATCCTATTCTCGTATTGACCTTTTTAGCTGATAAGTTTTCTTTACAATATGTCTTACGATCCGACATTGGTACAATCGCTTGGTCTGATCATTACACTTGAGTTTGATGACAACCTCCGCAGTACACCTCCATCAATCTGGAGAATCAACTGTTCCTTCTTAGTGAACAAACGACTGTACCAATGGATCAAACAAGAGCACCATAACTTTTTTCAGAATAACGACAAGCCTAAAACTAATAGGTTTACACTTTGGAACACCTATAAAGTTTATATGAGAGGCATTCTGATCAAATTAGCAGCCTTGGTTAAGAGACAGAGAACAATGCAGATTGATCACTTGCTCCTTTCCATATCTTCCCAAGAACAAGCAAATAAGCTTAACCCAGATCCCCAAATATCCCAAGCCATACATAGAGATCGCTACTTCTTCACAAATACGAAACCCACCTTAAATTTCTGAAGGCTAACTCGTATGGTTTAAGCAATAAAGCTGGCGCCAAGCTAGCCAGATGAGTCAACGCTGAACAAACCAAACAACAAATTTCCTCTATTACACACCCTCAATCCAACTGTAAGCTTTTTAATCCCAAAGACATTGTTAACGCATTTAGTGGCTATTATTTATCACTCTATGACCTACGTTAGTAAAAAAAATATTTGGAAAAAAAAATTTCATAAACCTCTCTTATCGACACCTCAAATGCACAACCTGCTCCATTTCTCTGGAACCCCTTCTGCTTACCATCTGTGGTTTATTAACGCTTTCAGGAAAAAAAATTCTTCAAAAATACATGTTTTTGTTTACAACATCTCTTTTCCACTGTTTTATGACACCCCCAATCACTCTAAACCCCCCCAAAAACTATCACTGCTCCATGTTTTTTTTTGCTCATTATTATTATTATTATAATACATGATTTATATTGTTCCAACAGTTTGTTCTGGAAACAACACAGTTACAATACAATTCAATATAAGAGTGTTAGATGGTCCCTGTTCATGAGAGCTTACAATCTAAATTGAAAGGCAACTGAGTTGATGCAGAAAGTAAAATTCCAGTTGTTATATAGAGGTGGGATAGATTTCCCTAAAGAGGTGAGTTTTTAAGGATCTCACGGACAATTCTACAAAAAAACTGGCATCTACTTTGGGAACACCTCATATTGGTTAAATATACCAGGGCTCAACCTGCATTAGTCTTGAGGAGGGTGACCTCCCTTTGGGACAGATTCACCCACAACCATTACTCTTCACATCCCTCTCTCGGTAACCAAAGAAAGGAGATTTATAGATGTTGTCACTGTAACCTTTGCACTTGGGTACAACCAGGGACATGTGTCTTACTCTCCAATGGGGAGACATTTTGCCCTAAATTTTATGCAGCTTTCAAAACAGAAGTTCTGGTCTTAATGATGATATGAAGGTGTGGCACATTTTATGTTGGGAAAACAATCAGGAAATTTAGGCAGTGACTCAATGAATATGTGCATTATTCATCCAATGTGAAAATGATCACCCCAGTCAGTAGACATCTGGATTTGTATTACAAGTTTGACACCACCTGTGTTTCTTTCATTATATTGGGAGTAATCCCAAGACACCCGAGGAGGAGATTGAGATAAGAGAATATTGCAAAAAGAAACATACAGGATTGAACAGCTTAATGCCATCTATCCACCTGGCATTAAGGAGGTATTGACATTTAAATCCTTTTTGTAGCCAGATGTCTGTCTGGTAAAAGTCCCTTGGTTGGTAGGGTTGTCCCTTTATTAGGGCATTTATTTAAGTTGGGGGTTGGTCCCCCTCCTCCCTTCCCTAGGGTCCATATTAAGTTTTGACTGTTGAAGTCCAGGATATGGTAGGTAGAGTTTGTATAATCATTGTTACTTAGTGTACCCATATATACTGAGTCTAGTAGATTAAGTTGGCATAGCTAATATAGATATATTTTTTGAGTATTCTTATATTATTTCTGTACTGATTCTGTATTTCAAGTCAATCTGTCCATGCTTGTGCCTTAGTTTGCAATCCATTTGAGCTTTGCATATATGGGCACACTGAATATAATAGATTCAATGCTGTTGTCTGTATAGCAGTGTCTTAGAAAATTGTATTGTTATTTCTGGAGCATAACAATGTATTTTAATTATTTGTTAGATTTTCATCAATTTTAGCATGCACGGCAGAGGTTATGTGGACTGCTGGTGTGGTTAGGCCCCTCCCCCTCTGGGAAGATGTGCGGCTAGTGGCAACAATACACATCACGGGGTTTTCCGCATCTGTGGCCTGTCCCTCAGGTGTGTGCAGCGCTGGAGGTTTCCTCTAGGGGTTGCTCCCTCCCCTCTGCAGGTGCCTCCCTGGCTGTGTAGGCTGTCCCACTATCCCCCTATGACATGTCAATCTGGTAGTCCTTTGACCGCCAATGGAGTTGCACGGTGCATGCGTGTAAGATTAGGTGCATGCACGGTTGGCTAGCCATGCTGGAGTGGACGTGCTCGGCTCGGGCTGGTATATTGTATATAGGAGGGCCTTGTGTTGCAGGCAGTGAGTAGAGGTGCTGGATTTATGAGCGGGCATGTAGTTGGACATCTGAATGATGGTATGTTCACTTGGACAGACAGCTTTTTATGATTCTTTAAGGAACACATGATCTGTGTGTACAGCCCTATGCACTACATTTACGCATTACTCAGTATTGGTTGGTCTATTCCATTTCATTGTAGGATCGGAATAATGGCTAAAGTGATTATGGAGTGGTATTCAGTGTCATCTTGTCCTCTGCTTGAAATCATTGCAACTAGCAGGGCCACCTCTTTATCTATCTTTGACATTATTTGTGGAAATGCTTTTTGTGTGGTGATTGTGAACACGGTAGTCATACCATATGCTTTATTGTGCTAGTAGGTTATGCCTATTTACATCTATTTTCTTTGACTTAAGGGGTCCTTTTGACAATTTGGGATTACAAATAGCTCTCAATATTACCCTACCATTTCCTTTTGGTCCACACAAAATCCAGTTTGGGACTGTGATTATCTTTTTGTGAAGTGGATTGGTTTGTTATCGACTACCCTTGTTACCTGTGAGTAGACAATGGGGGGATAATAATTGCATATGTTAACATTTAATCTTAGTGTGGGTGTCATTTATTGGAAGTGAACAGTATTTTACATGAAATATTTACCCCCTTTTTGACAGATCCTCAACTCTATGCCGGTCCCCACATTTGTTCTGGTGTCCATAATTCCACTGGTTCGTACCATCTTTCTCATCCATTATATACAGTATGTTTTTGTCCATTTATGTAAGTGTTTCTAAATTAAGATTTTTGGTATAGAAGCTATGACTTATGTCTATTTGATTACTGATATTTCTTGCTTTCACTCATTTGGAACACGTATACCAAGCTCCTGAAGAAGCAATCTTCATTGCAAAACATGTAGAGCTCATGATTGGTTAACCTACAGTGTACAGAGTAGGTGAAGAATGTACATATTGATATTCTCTTTCCCCCTTTTTAATGTTATCATCATTGGGGGTTGTATCGATGTATGCTATTTTATCAACTGCTGTACCTACCGATCTGCCATTGTTTAAGTATAGAATAAGGAAAGAACAAACAGAGGGAGCACGGGCCTAGTGCATTACCATAAAAAATGTTTAATAAGAAATAAAAATAGAACTCACAAACAACAGTAAAGTCAAAGGCACATCATAAAAGAACAGCTTGGTCAACTAAGTGACAGTCCGCAATAGGGAGTGTAGACATCCAATAGGCTGACGTGTTTCAAGGACTTGCCTCTTCCTCAGAGCCACTGATATTCCCTTTTACCCCTTTTTTAATTTTAGAATCATTGGGGGTTGTATATCTTTAATAATATTATTATGAACATTTTAAGAAAAAAATTGTGTATCAATAAAAATATGTTTTTCTTGGAATACAGTTGTTGTCTATGGTGTCTATAAAGTCCATGCCTTTCTACTATTGGATAAGTGGTAGTAAGATCAACAAGTTGGGCAGCAGGGAGAATCAGATTTGGGCAGGGAGGATGATCATTGCGGGACAGAAATTACAGGAACTAGTCCCCTTTATGGCTCTCTCTGCAGCAGCTGAAAGCCAGGTACATTCAGCTTAAACTTGAGATCAGTGTGAGAAGCTTCTGAGGTGCTTTACATAAAATCAGTTCGGATGTGTCAATGTGTAAATAGGATTTACACAGTGTTAGAATTTGTAGGCATAGATGAGCAAACATGTCTAATTCCACTCTGATGGGGATTCCTCCAATCACTTCCCTGATATGCATGGGTATGTTTGAATTTGAGCACCCATAGTTTTTTTTCCTATTTTAAATTCTCTTTTTTAATTAAAAATGTTATTCAGGTCTCCTATTAGACTTATAATACTCAATATGTCCTTCTGCATTAAACTGTTACTTTGACTAGAAAAGGCCCAAAACAAACTCTCTGAGAAGGTACCAGTGTTCCACTATGTGCAGTGCTGCTCCAACTGTTTTCAGATTGTGTTGAAAGGAACTCAAGCCAGACAGAGCACATCAGCAGTCCACCTGTGAACATTTGATCAGTAAAACAACTTATGTCTGAGTTTATTCTCCCTAGTTTTTTTGTGTTCATGGATAAAAGGCTGTCTTGATAGTTGAGTTCTGTTCCTCTTCAGGAACAACTTGAGTAGAAAAACTGTTTCTGTAAGCACAGTTTAAGTATCTATCTAAGTAGGTGTAAACTATCTTCACCTGCATTCATTTTATAATGATTACTAAGTAGGCAAAACTGTTAAGTATGGTAAAATCACAGTAAGTGCCCTTTTCTGCTACTATACCAAACAATTGTCAGGATCATCTACTGGTGGTACTCTGCTTCCCAGACTGGAAGCTTGTAGTTCCAGTGCCCATAAGTGGGTGTCTCTCAGCAGCCGGCAGATCCCAGTAAACAGTCTTCACCCAATGCTAGCTGCTGGGAGGGTATTTAGTCCCTCTTCTGCTGATATAGCTTGCTCTAGTGCTTTGCTTGCTGCTGCCAGATACTGTTAGCCATTATCTTGTTCCTGCTCTTTGATTGTACTTTACCCTGAATCCTGCTGCCTTTTTCCTACTCCCCCTTGTTCCTGATGCCAGTTCTGGTTTCCCCTTTGTATATGTTTCCTACACCTCCAGTTTTACCTTGCTTTCCTGTGTTCCCCATTTGTGTATATTGTATATAGATAGTTTGAGAGTTAGGATTTCTGTTATTCTGTTAGGCCGTTTAGTTAAATATTTTGTCACAGGGCTTTTGCACACTTACATCTTTATGTGTGCTGTTTGATGGTGTTTGGGTGTCTTTTATTTTACTATTAATACATTCACTTTAATATATATATATATATATATATATATATATATATATATATATATATTCTGGTCCTAGTTTTAGTGTAACTAGACAGATCTGGTCGTCTCCGCTTCTGATTCCTGACAAGAACTTTGTTGGTTTAGGTAATAAAAACATAATTCACAAACATGTTGTCCGCTGATCATCTCAGCACACAGATGGCCAGTATATGAAGGAGCGATGTCAGCCCTTCACTGGCGATCTGTGTTCTCCCTCCAGATTCTCCAGCTCAGAGCTGGAGAATCGTAGGATCCGCAAACGAAGCAGCGATAATTTACCGCTGCTTAGTGAACGGTGTTGACTGATCTCTTACTGTATTCTCACAAGATTATAGTAAAAGCAGCCATTTTCCAGCGTTTGTAGATCGCTTCTCCCTTCATTCAGAGAACTGATCTACACCGCTTCATAAAAAGGCTTTCAATGGAGAACTGTGTTCTCTGAGAATGCTGGGGAACTTAGTAGCGGTCATTTACCGCTGCAAGATAAAAGGGCACCATATGAACTGGTTTCATAGATAAGAATGGACCTTCATGTGTTACCAAGCAGCAAGGCAGGATCTCATAAATTGCAGATACAGTATAGTGTGTACTGTTTTAAAGTCATTTCACCATTAATTGCACTTTCTTTTATTCCCTTTCTCCAACTTCTCTTTTACACATATAATTTTTTTTGTGTATAGTACTGTATATACCATATGAGAGTAATGTGCCCTGAATCTCCCACAGCATCCTGAGAAATCTACATCACATATCTCAGAAGGTTGCAGGTCAGTAAAATTTTAAATGGGACAGGATTGTGTACCTAAACCTATGTATAGATGAAAGCTTTGTAGGTGTGAAATCTAACTGACCTTCAGCCTTTTGGAATGTGGTGGAAATCCCAGGAGGCATTGGCAGCTGAGGCTACTTTACTCTTTCCTAAGCAAGAATTTAGGTAGTGGGAGATTGTTGGAGTGGAAATTAACCACTTGTCAACTGCGCCCTGTAGCTTTACTACTACAGTGCGAGCCATGTATGCAGAATCACATATATATATATGTGTGATTATGATTTTCCAGGGAGGGACGCGCACAGTATTACTGGCTCAGTTATATGCCGATCAGTGGGCCCTGGCCAATGATTCACAGCCGGGATCCGTGGATTGTTGGAGCAAGTGACAGGAAAGAGATCTTTGTTGGTAAACAACACAGATCTCTCTGCTGACAGCAGGTATGTGCCAGTTTTTGCTTTGCAGGGAGACAAAAACGGTCACATCCCTTAGTAAAACAGCACATATTGCACACATTACATATAATTAGGCACACAGTTAACCCTTGGATTGCCCAGGATGTTAACCTCTTCCTGCCCAGTGTCATTAGTACGGTGACAGTGCATTTTATTAGCACTGATCACTTTATTAGTGTCACTGGTGATGTCAATGTCAGTTAGCCAGTGCCAGAATGCCCGCCGTACTATCACAGTCCCGCTATACATCGTTGATCACCGCGATTACTAGTATAAAAAAAATTTCAGTATATATACCGTTATTGGTAGAACTTTATCTTTCACGTAAGTCGATTACTGTACACATTTTGGGAATTGTTTTTTAACAATGACATGTAGCAGAATACATTTTAAAACTAAATTTATGATTTTATTTTTTACATTTTTTTATTGGATATGTTTTATAGCAAAAAGTAAAAAATATAGTTGTTTTCTTGAAGTTTTTGGTATTTTTTGTTTATAATGCAAAAAAGAAAAAAGCCAGTGGTGATCAAATACCACCAAAAGCTCTATTTGTGTTAAAAAAAATGATATAAATTTAATTTGTGTACAGTGTTGCATGGCCACAAAATTGTTAATTAAAGTAGTGTAGCGCTGCATAGCAAAAAATGGCCTGGTCAGGAAGGGGGATAAATCTTCTGGAAGGCAAGTGGTTAAATATATTCTATACAAAAATAATAAACAAAAAATATTTAGGATTATATAAGAGAAGTGTGAGAGGAAAGGAATACTATAAAGTGCAATTAATGGTAAAAGATCTGCTTTAACCAGGAGCCCTCAAGCAGATATGGTTTACCTGTGTGACACTTACAGGTTTCAACCTGCCGACAAGCAGGTTTACCCTGATCTAATGACAGTAGTACTTTAACAGTGCATTTTCAAAACCAAAAGGACCAGAGTAGTAATTGTATAGGAAAACAATACAATTGTTCAGGAGATGGTTTGGGGTCAAAATCAGTGTGGAAACAAGTATAATTTAGTACTGAAGCACCACAAAGGGACAGGAGAAATGTTTTCTGAAAACTGAAAAAGCTCATAATAGATTACTGGGGATGTCACATGCATGTTTTAGTAAATCCATGCTGCATCTTGTGTTTTTTTAGACAGCAGATGGTGAAGACCTAGGAAAACTTGGACCAGCCCACATGGAGGAAAAATATATGTGAAATATATTTTAAGAATATTCTTCCCAAATATATTGCCATATATTTGAAAGTACAATTTTGGCCATATTCAATATATTTAAAAAAAATAAAAAAATTATATATATATATATATATATATATATATATATATGTTGAAATTAGTTTTTATTACACAATATATGAAAAATATTTAAAAAAATACATTTCAAATATACTGTATGTGTTTAAAAATACAAATCTACATTTTTGGAATGCATTTACAACTAGAAAAGCTACAATTTCTGGTGAAATTGTGTGAAGTGTTCTTGCCTCAACCAGTAGTTTATAACTGGAGTGGGCGGAGTAACTGGGTGGAGTGGCTTGAGTAACTGTTGTGTGGCTGGAGTAGCTGTGAAAAGGTTGGACTGGGCAGAGTAACTTTATGGAGTGGGCAGAGTAACTGTGTGGAGTGTTTGGAGTGAGTAAAGATAGTAAACATTACACTAACCAATTGATTGGTCAAATTTAAAAAGTGCACATGGAGTGAGAGTGAGAAATGCATTTCAACTTTTAATTATTTATATAGCACATTTAATTGCAATGTTGTTGCCCAAAGTGCTTCACAGTTACATTAAAACATACATTTATAAAAACATTAGCAGCATTATCACCTCAAATACTCTCTACTGTAGAAAATTTATTTCCAAACCTTAAACCAGAAGCTGGCCAAACTGTCACAAATTCAAAATTAGATTTCAAATAGGGCAGAGAAGATCGGTTAAAAACAAACTGCTCCAAATTGCTCACTTCACTGGCATCTTCAAATGGTCTTAGTTGTAAAAACTATAAATCCTACAGCAAAGAGCTTTATATTGTGAAAATCACAAGACCCGGACCTACATTTTGATGCATAGTATGTCTCTGAAATATTAAAAATGAAGGCACAGTCGCAGTTTAGAAATTGCCCTTCAAATTTGAGGTGGCTAGAGTGGAGTTTCAATGAATGTCAATGGGCGGCGTGAGTTGCAAACAAATGGTCATATTGTGAAAACTATCAGGACTATGGCTTAGCCGTGGACATTCTTAGTGGTAGCAGGGATAGCTGAACGTTTTGATATAAGATTTGTCTAGGTGGGCTTGAAAATGAGGGAGTGATGGCAGTTTGGAAATCATGTCCTGATTTTTCATCTCACACTCTAGCTTTTGTCAGCTCCCACTCTAGTTTTGAACATTCCGCCATTCATTCCTATGGAACCAATTTCACCACAAAAACGCCAAAATTTTGTGAACCATTTGGCGAAACGTTCCACAAAGTAATAGCACACCAATCAGGAACAATCTTTCGGCACGTTTCGGTATATTACTGTCTATGTAGTGTAAAAACTGTAGGAGGAGTTAGGGTGGTAAATTTGGCTATAATAACAAGAATATATATGTGAGATAACAGTAAGTGGTCTTGCCATGCAAGAACACTTAAATATATGTACAAAATATATGTTAAAATGACTTTTTTATATGTTAAAAAAAATCTGAAGAATGTATTTTAAAAAAATACATTTTTAAAAATATATTGTTAAAAAATATATTCTTTGGATTTTTTTCCAGACAACTTCCAGACAAATTCAAGCAGACCTTCAGTCACAGGGTACAACTGTGTTAGCTTGCACTATATGTAGCAATCTAAATGAAAAGGGATGTTATGTTAGAAAACCCAGGAGGACCCCACCCCACTGGTGACACAGAAACATAAAAAAGCCAGACTGGAATTTGCTAAAACTTATCTGAGGAAGCCAAAATCCTTTGTGGGAGAATGTGCTGTGCACAGACAAAACAAAATGATAGCTTTCTGGTAAAGCCCAATCATTCTACTGTTTTCATAAAAAGAAATGAGGCCTTTAAAGAGTAAAAAGTACAATTAAAATTATTAAAAAGATTACAGCCCCTACAGTCAAACATGGTGGAAGTTCTCTGTTTTGGGGTTGCTTTGCTACTTCAGGCACTGGATATCTTCACCTTGTGCATGGCATTATGATATCTGAAGCCTACCAAAGAATTCTGGGGTACAGTGTAAGGCCCAGTGTCAAAAAGTTAGGTCTCCATCAGAAGTCATGGGTCTTACAGCAGGAAAATGACCCAAAACACATGTCAAAAAGCACTCAGAAATGGGACAAAGCGTTGAAGAGTATGGAACTGGCCAGCAATGAGTCCAAACCTCAATCCCATAGAGCATCTGTGGAGAGATCTCAAAACAGAAGTTGGGAAAAGGAACCCTTCCAATCTGCGAGACCTGGAGCAGTTGGCGAAAGAAGAGTGGTCCAAAATTCCAGTAGAGAGGTGAAAGAAACATTGATGTTACAGAAAGTGATTGATTTCAGTTATTTTTTCCAAGGGGTGTGCTACCAAATATTAAATTGAAGGTGCCAATAATTTTGTCCAATCCATTGTTGGGGTTTGGCCTGGAGTGGGTCAGATTTGGCTTTTTGTTTCTCCACTTTTTTTGTGTCATACCAATACAAACAAAAGAAGTAAACATGGGAATGCCTAAATATTTGTAATTGCAACAATTTTCTGGGCGAAGTGGTACATTATCTGACAGAAATGGAGAGGTGTCAGTATTTTTGGTCATGACTGTATCTATCACCTGTAAATTCTAAACCTTTGTATCTTAAATCAATGGCAGTTTCTCCTCTTGGCAGCTCATGCAGGGTATCAGAGGATGTCTGTGATCACTGTGTCCAGAAGCCTCTTTGATGTAAAACAGCCAAACCACCAGTACACCCACTCTTCTCATCTAAAACAACATTACATCTATATAACATGTAGTAGGTGTTTAGGGTGGGCAGAACATAGATTGTGAGCTTGAACATCTCCCCCAGACCATTTCCTATATTACAACACTGTATCCAGACATCTTGGAAGAAGTCCGTTTTTTTAACAGAAATTGTAGCCAGTTAAAGAATTAACAATGGGATTCTGCATTACATGACATTTTCTGAGAACTTTCAGAGAAAATAAATAATCAATCAGTGATGTATTTGTAGGTACAATGCAAGCTACTGGGCTTAAAGTGGTTCTAAAGCCTTAAGGTATTTTACCTTAGTGCATTCTCTACATTAAGGTAAAAAACCTTCTGTGTTCACCCCCCCCCTCCGTTTTTTTTACTTACCTGAGCCCAATCTTAATCCAGCACTGTGCATGAGATCAGTGGCTCTCTCCGCTCTCTCCCTTCTTACAGGGCAGATTGATAGCAGTAGGAGCCATTGGCTCATGCCACTATCAATCAAATCCTATGACAAGGGAGTGTCAATTGATGAAGGCAGCGGGGCTCAGTAGTGAGCCTGCATGAGTACCCCCTTATCAACTGGTTTGTTAGGAGTGGCTAGGAGTTCCAGGGGGGACCCCAGAAACCAGTACATAGCAGGTAAGTATAACATTGTTATTTAAAAAAAAAATAAGGGTATAGATTCACTTTAAAAGGCTGGGTGGTTAAGAGCTAACATTGCTAAAGTTGTAGATAAAAACAACTATAAATCTCAGTGCTATGTTCTTCTATACCTAATTTAGCTAACGACACATACAAAAAGTGAGCTGGTATACTTTTTTTTAAAAACAAAATGGCATTTCCAAATATTTCTGTATTTGAGAAGTTACAAGACGCTTTTGGTTTTCA
Organism: Staurois parvus; assembly: GCF_062004578.1. Lineage (NCBI taxonomy): Eukaryota > Metazoa > Chordata > Amphibia > Anura > Ranidae > Staurois > Staurois parvus. The sequence continues at coordinate 7,666,321 of NW_028317979.1, read as the reverse complement.
TAATTTCTTTACTGATTATATTCACAGTATATGGGCTTTGCTATAATATTTTTCACTAATTCATGTGAACAATAAGTGATTAGTTCTCTCATGTCATTTGTCTTCAGCAATTTGATAACCTGCCAGTTGTCCCTGTAATAAATTCCTTCTGTGTATGCTATATCACAGAAAACTTGTCTTATCTATTCCTTTTACTTTGTACAGCATAGGTGTCAGGATTGATGATACTTTATGCCTATATCAGTAATAATAAAAACTCTTTTTGATTTTGGAAAATCAGCAGGGCATCATTTGTTTCATCATTTAGTGGACCTATGGTCCAGTCATTATAAAGCAGGCCCTACTTGGCCTGTAATTATGAGTAAGACTTTAAGTTTTACAGAATGAAAAGATCTATCAATGACAAATCAGGAAAATATGAACCTATAACAGCTTCTTCCAGTGTCTTTCACATTCAGAGCATATTCAGCATACTGAACCAGTGTCACATTGGTAAAAGTAGACATCAACCCCATTTTTTAAAATGTAGTGGCAGCACCAGTAACTGGATCCAGAAATTAAAAGAAATATACCCACAGAGGTTACAGACAGCAATAAAACTTGACAATGATTCTAGTTCTAACACTTTAAAACTGAACTTCTGGTAGATTTCTTTTTTCAAATGCAAGTCATGTAAGTAACCGGATTAAACCAGATGTCGCCTTTATGAAGACCCTGTATAGCAGAGCTCATAGTGAGAGAGGAAGAAGCAGAACAAGGAGGCGGCAGCTAGTTCATATGCTGACAATGAACATGCTGATAGGAGGAGAAAACAGGGTGACAGAAAGATTATCTCATCACTGTGCTTCCTGTCCTTCACTATCCAGGCTGGGGACAGGTCATAAACAGCTCAGAGGAAGTGAGTTAAATAAAGCTGATCATCATTGAACTTGGCAACTGGGGAAATCCTGTGGTGGAAAGGAAATACTATGAAGGGAGCTCTGGTGTGGTGAGTACCACAGTAAAAGCTGCTTTTTGTTTTCAGCTGAAGTTATGATTTAGGTGTTTTTTTATTTTGGTTTATGCTCTTTGCCCCTCATTTCCTATTATAGATGGCAGAAGTTAGCAGAACAGAAGGAAGAGTACATATTCCTATTGAAGAAACAAATGAAAATTAAAAATTATGTTTTGATTTGTCTTGTAGATATAGGTACACTAGCTTGCTTTTTGTATTAGTGTTAAGTCAATTCTGGCAAGTAATCGAGCTATGTTAAAATCAGCAATGTAATATAATAAAATAATAATTAATGTATATACACAGAAATGATGAGCCTGTGAAAAATATCTTATTTTTTGCTGTGGCAGTACTGCCAAACTTTAAAGAATGATATTTGTTCTAAGTACTAGGATAAGATATTAAAGTCTCTAATAAGGTCCTCAGTTTTCTAGGAGGTGTCATGCTATACAGAATAATCAACATTACTAGCTTGAAGATGCTGCTTTGAGAAATATGCACTGAAACCTTTTTTCTATTCTCTTTGGGGAGGGGGCAACAATGGTTCTAAATCTCCTTTAGCATGTTGATAAAAAGGAATCAGTCTCTACAAATAAACTGTGAAATTAGACTTGCATATTCTGTTATATCAGAAACTACATTAATGATAACATAAAGCTTAACCGAACCCCAGCAATGAAGTCTCTTATTTGTTATTTCTGTTATGTTAAATATACATTTGAAAGCATTTTGTTATATTTATTTGATAAGTTCCAAAAATACCTGCTGAACTTGCCAGAAATCTTTTGAGCTGGTAACTTCTTGTGTCTTCTGCTTGATGTTTACTATTTTTTGGTCTGACATGCTGTGTCCTATATTGATTCAATACAGGACACAGTTTGTACCATATTTCTACATCTGCACTCTCTTTTGCTGCATCCTCAATCAATGAGCGCTGTGATGGCGTGTAATAGCGTGCGCTGTCTGTCCAGCCTGGAAGGCAGAAAATCTTGATGTAGGTGTTGAAGAGGGAAACAGAACAGTGTTGAGTGGCTACGCTATCTGTGATGCTGCTGGTTGGCCAGTACAGTTTGGGGAAGACCAACTTCATCAGGTAAGAGAATGATATGCTGAGTATCATGTCTTCAGTGCCATGCTCCTGGAGTGGCATGGCTTCCACCCTCACTGTGCCATACATGCTGGCTAATTCTGTGCTCTGTAATGGTTGTGACTCTCAGCCTCATTGTGCTATGCATTACAGCTGCCCCTGTACTGAAAGGTTTCCCACTATTTGTTGGGCATAACCCTGACCCTTGTTATGTCATACATGCTAGCTGATAGGTATCCTTATGTGTGACTTGTAGGCAGGTAGAGCTAAGCTTATGTCTCTTTAAGTGTTGCTCCTCCTTTTTTGGAGGACTTCTGGGAGTTCCTTTTTAAGGTGGGTTGAGCTGGGGCTCAGGAACCTTGCGGAGCAGGGAATCTTAAGAGAAGGAAGGCCTGCTGTAGGTTCTGTTGCTCTCTTCCATTCAGAGCAGGGGCTGTAAAGGGGTCCCCCACACTGATCATTAAGAGGGAAAAGGTGATCCCCATCTGGGGATGGAGCAAATCTCTAATTTAGACAGTAAGCTAGGAGTTAGTGTTTCCCTTAATTCCCCTGGAGAAAAAATGGTGAGCTAGTGGTCTGACAGTGGAGAATAAGGAGAACCACCAGCTTAAATTCTCATCAGAGGTACAATCACCTTCAAAGATGAAACCACTTTATACCTCTTGCAGTGGGTATGAAACTGGATAGTTTCATTTTTTTCCCTTATATGGATTCCTCTGTATCAACTACTGCTTTAAAACAGCAAAGGAAGTTTATTGCAAGATCTAGTCTCTATTTGAATATTAACAGAGAGGCACCTATCTTTACACACAATTCTTGTAAAGTAAGTAGTTGCTGGTACAAATGTGGCCTCTGAGTCCTGGAATCTGATGCTTGGACTTATTGTGTGGGTACTCCTGGGAGTTAGGAGGTTAACCATGAAAAGTTAGCAGGAAGGAAAGGCTAGACCTTTGACTACCATCTGTGCAATGGGCAGTCTGGAGTGGGTTGTACAGTTGGTACAGCCTGGATATCTTAATGTCTTTTGGGTGCAGCCACATGTGACCACCACGTATGAGTAAACCAGCTCAGCCCACATTTTGGCATAGTCAGCAGTTTTGGCTGTTGCAACTTCAAGAGACAGGACTGAGGCCAAGGAATTGCATGAGAGTTGGGCCGCCGACCAAAGTGCACAATAAAATTGGTTGTCATTTGAAGAAGGGGTGTTAGGTTTTGAAAGGTGAGCTGTATGCCATGTAGAGCACCTATCATCAGGAGTATGTGAGTTGCTGTGCAGATACTATGGCAAGCAATGGTGATGTGACCTGCAAGCTGGACACAGGACTTCAGTTCCAACCAGTGTCAGATATAGGCTGTACCAAGGGCTTAGGGAAGATTTTCTACTGCCATTGTGTGGAACTGTCTGAAGTGGTAAAGGCCTGGGCTCGGTGTGAGTTGTGTGGAACCATGCTGTTTGAGTTTCTGCCTGCTTATGGAATGGCTCACAACATTGCCAAAGCCTGGTTTAATGATAGCCTCATTCTTTCTTATCAAGTGGCTGGTGTCAATACCGGACTACTCTGTTGGACCCCTGCCTGACACGAGTGCACCACTACCTAAGTGTCAAGAGAGCCAAGGAGAGGTGGGTGTGGTCCAAGTTAAACTTGAGGAGAGTTGCTGTCAGGAGGAGCCAGTGAAGGATGATGTAAAGCCAGGAGACATGTCAGAGAGTACAAGCGTAGTGGAGCTCCATAATTGTAGTGTGGTGGATACTGCTTTGAGTGGCACAAGAGCACCACCCAACCTACGAAGAAGACAGTGTATAGTGAGTGATGCTGCAGACAGGCACCACGAACTTACCTAGTGCAGGCCAGGAAATCTGGCGTATGTGCAGCTTACTCCTTTTCCCAGGTATGCTGATTATACAAGCCACCTGGACTATGGCACTCCTGTGCCCCTTTTCAGAGATCTATGACTATTTCTGCCACCAGGGAAGGCTTACAACAAAAGGTTGACCAGAATGGCCTGTCATCATAGTGTTGGTTCTCCAGTACAGTATGTGAAAGAACACCTTCATACATGCTTGCTGATTCTATGCTGGTATGCTTCCTTCTGTGTAATGTTCTGTGTAATGTTCATGGCTCTCACCCACATTGGGGTATATATTACAGCTGCCCCTGTACTGACATGTTTCCCTGTATGTGATGGGCATGATTCTGACCCTTAGCATGTCATACATGCTGGCTGACTGTTTACTGGTATGTATCCTTCTGTGTGACTTTTAGACAGGTAGAGCCAAGTTTAGGTCTCTTTAAGGGTTGTTCCTCCTTTTGTGGAGGGCTTCTGGGAGTCCCTTTTAAGGTGGGTGCAGCTGGGACTCAGGGTCTTTGCTGACAAGGAAATCTTAGCAATGCCTGCTGTAGGTTCTCCTGCCCTCCCCTATTTGAGGCAGGGTCTGTAGAATGGTTTATATTCACAATGCCTCCTCCATCATGCATGCTGGCTGCCTCGCTACTGACATGTTTCCTTCTTTGTGACAGACATGTTTTTTACACTCACTATACTATCTATGCCATATATGCCACCTGGGCCTCTACTGCTATACTTCCTTATTTGTGGAAGGTGGGGCTCTGATGTAAAGAAAGAGGGGGTGCATTTGATGTAAATGGGGGTTTTTGATGTGAAAGGGGAATTCTGATGTGAAAGGGGGAGTTACACTGCTGTGCCAAGGAGAGGGTGACATTATTATTCAGTATCCTTCAGCCCAGTAAACACAGTTTGGCGCAATTCACTATGCACTATGCACTATTATCCTCACCCCTTTTCTGCCCCATCCCTTATTTTGCCACAGCAAAGGAGGCAACCCTACTGCTGGGCCTACAGCCTTATAACGGTATATCTGCACTGTGGGATCTGGCTTCTCTGCCTTTGATTGCTTGTTTCAAGAGATTTGAAGTGAGATTTGGGGATATTACTAATGTGATGCTCACTTATCTCCTTGTTTGAGGCTCTAATATGAGGGGAAAAAGGCCTGCCTCTACCAAAATGGCCACCTCTACTTAGAGATACAATGTGAAACAAGTCATGGTAAGTCAGTAATGAAGAAAAATCAGCTGCATGCAGGGAGACCGCTGGCAACACAGAGGACTAAACCGCTGCCCTTTATCTGACTTTTTTTTGGCACAACTTCCAGAGTTTAGATCCTTTTTAAGAACAAGTCTGGGTCATTTTCATTAACAACAGCCATGAAGTCATTGAACTAATTTAGCAGAAATACATATCATGAGTTTTTGAAGGTACTTTACAGGGCTTTTATTCTCAGAGAATAGGTGCAGGAACTCCCCTCTTTTGAGTCACACCACTCTTCAAGCACGTTCCCTTGGTTCCACCCCCTACCCACCTCCCAGTACTGCCCCTTTTTAAGAATACACACCTAGTATCATTTTGTGGTGCTAAGTAATTAGTTTTGGAATTTGTTCATCATAACAAGGAAAACAGTAAAATAGATCCTAGAGAAATAAAGGTGCAGTGCTAAGAGCTTAAGTGCAAATAACAATAAAAATATTATGTGCAATATGCAAAACTTATATGAATGCACAGAGTGCAATGACGATTAATGATCACACAAATGTCCAGATCACAAGGTATAAATCATATAAATCCTTTGGGATCCTGTCTGTAGTGATAATGTGCAATCCAGAGGTGAAGATTGTTAAATGAATAGAATGCGCACGCACCAGAAGTGCGTATTAAATACGCATGAAGGAAGTGTCTTTACTCTTCAAACACCTAGGTCATCAGCATTCTGGTCAGGCCACACTCTACATCATCCTCTGCTTCCCTGTAGTGATAGGGCTCCAAGGATCATCAAGCAATCACAGGCATCAGGGGTCCCCCTTATTAAAGCAGGCACTGCAGAAGGTGGTGCTCTCAAAGAGAGCCCAACAAGGGACGCCACATAGTGTAATATTGCTATGATGTGTTTTTATTAGATCAATAATATAAAAAAATATAAAAAAATAGTACTGACCAAAAATTCAGGATGGCTACCAGCGGTGGTTAGATATCCGAAAGCTGTAGCCCCCCTAGTACTGAATTTTTGGTACTATTTTTAGTACTATTATTAGTACTATTTTTTCTATATTTTTTTCTATTAATGATTGAAGAGTAAAGACACTTCCTTCATGCGTATTTAATACGCACTTCTGGTGAGTGGGCATTCTATTCATTTAACAATCTTCACCTCTGGATTGCACACTATCACTACAGACAGGATCCCACAGGATTGATATGATTTATACCTTGTGATCTGGACATTTGTGTGATCATTAATCGTCATTGCACTCTGTGCATTCATATAAGTTTTGCATATCGCACATAATATTTTTCTTGTTATTTGCACTTTAGCTCTTAGCGCTGCACCTTTATTTCTCTAGTATTTTGGAAAGGTTGGTTGGTTGCCTTTTTGGTGTTCTAGTGGCTTTATAATACGTTAAGTAGCGCTTGCTATATTCTTTATACATAGTAAAATAGATCCCATGCAGCCAGCAACAATAGACACTCCCAGCAACAATGGATTCCCCACGACAATAGACTCCCCCAGCAACAGAACCTCAGCAACAAGCAACAACAGATCTCCCAGTGGCCAGCATCAATAGACCTCTCCCTCAGTGGTAGATTCCTCCCAGCAGCAACTGACTTCCCCCAACAAAATAGGACCCCTCCCCCAACAACAATAGACCTACGCAGAAACAATAGACCCCCATACAAGAATAGATCTCCCCCAGGGACAATAGATCCCCAGAAATCAATAGACCCTCCAGCACCACTTGCAATTACATACATTCAGTGCTGGAGGTACCGAAACTGTGTTCACCCACATTCCTGCTGAAAAAAAGAGCTGGTGCTTTATAATCCTTTTATACTGAGTGACTTAATGAGTGGTTGGAACACTGTTAGGCTTGGTTCATACCTTTGTGATGCATTAACACAAAGCGCACTGATTTCTTTGCCCACTAATGTGTATTGTATTAGGACAGTCCATTAAGTTGAATACTGTAGATGTCATAACACACTAAAAAGCCCCCCAAAATGTGCACATACATTTATTTCAAAGGCAGTGCATTACTGTAAGTCATGGGGTGCTAAAACGCACCTGCATTGATAAATTGCGATGGGATTCCATTAAGCACTGCAACACCCAAAAGCTCAACACACACACTTTTCTTGTGTTCACGCTAATGCACACCTTTCTAGAGTGCAAAGGTGTGAACCCAGCTTAAGATATATTCCTTGTCACAAAAACACTTTAATTTTATCATGTCTTTGAATTGGATGGTAAAGACTAAGTCATGTAGGTGAACTGGACACATTTCTTTCAAGAAATGACATGCCCAGCTATTATAAGAGCTTATTGGTTGGATTATTATTGGATAACATTATTCACTTTGTCATGGATAGCATCAGTAATTAATTTCTTATTGGCTGTTAGCTAAATGATACTCAGTGGCCAGAAAGTGAATGTATGGACAAAACGTTTTTACATTAGTTTTGGATAGAGAAGAGAAGGGTTGAAACGCCTGTACATTTACTTTATATTTCTTGTGTCACATTGGGAAGATTTTCCCTTATTGGTTGTCTTGGTGATGCAACAGGAAGAGAGAGCAAATCTGAGAGGAATTCCCCTTTAAGGGAACTTCCCTCAGAGCAGGTGTCAACTTTAAAAAAGATTTTGCCTTGTCTCCTGTTTTGTTGACAGCTTTAGAATTCTAGATTTCTCATCACTTTATGTCTTATTAACAATGTTTACTAGGACAAACATAATGGGTGAACCTACCCGACTGAGGTTCTAATCCTTCCACACTCTATCCAGAACAAAAAAATAATAATTTTGGCAGTATATACACTTTAATAGCCATTAAACTTACTTTAGGCCCTTTTTATCAAAGCGTCTACAAGAAGAAAATGTATTGTTGCCCATAATGCAGTGAAAGAATGAAAGAGAGGTTGCTATGGGCATCAAAAATATGTGTTATCTTTGACACTTTAAAGTAAGACTAACGTCCACCACAACTGCTGTCTGTTTCAATGAATCTTAGTCAAAGACTGGAAATATTAGTACAAACTTGAACATTTTCCATTTAATCTAAATGGGCCCTTTGCACAGCTCTTGAAATGCTATTAATTCACCTTCATACAACCTGCAAAAGAGGAAAACCAGGCCATAGACATTATTCACCAACACGGACATAACAAAATACTAACAAATGCATTTGCTATCTTGTCCATATTGTATTAACAGGTCAGATGTTTATTAGTTCATTATTTATCTTGGTATGATAATATGGTATGTAATGAGGAACTGTACAGAATCATAAACCTTGACAGTCTGCACAGTCTACAGGTTTCAATTTTCATAGATAGTTCTTTCCTGCAGCTGCTCCTAGGTCACACACTATTCTTTTCCAGATATCACATGCACGCATATGGCCTACAGTACCAGACATTTGCCAACCAGGGCAATGAAAGCAGCCACACAGTATGTACTATAATTCACATTGCTGGACTTTCCATTACAACCAGTCTGTGCCCATGAGGTTATTATTAAAGCTGGATATTGGGATTCACCTACGTATGTGAAAATTATTAGAAATTCAGTTATGCCATTATCAAATTTATCTGCATGATGTCCTAAAAACATATTTCACTAAGGGTTCCTCGGCCTTATCAAAACATGTTGTGGCAGAAAAGATGAAAGTTGAGTATGTTTACCCAGCTTAGTGTTCACTTCAAATATCAAGTAATGTGCAAGAAAATCTTGATATTTTCCTGCTTGATTTATTTTCTCTTGCACATGATTGAGTATTCAAAATGAACATATCTTCATATTATCATCTGAATGAACATTCACTTTTCAAGGTGAACATTCGCTAGTCAACCAACTACAGTGAGTCAGTGGTGGCCTTGACTGACCTACGTCTTCCTCCTGTCATTGACAAGTAATACATTTGTTTATTTCCAGTATTTATAAAGCCTATATATAGCCATATTGAGTATTGCTTTTTATAGATACTAGAACTATTAATATCAGTCTTTACCCTTAAATAAGCTTATAATCCAATATTGATATCACACTCATATAATCACACAAACCTTTTAGGTCCAATTTGGACAGATGCCAAAAAAACTTTTTCAAACTTTTTGTTTTTAGATTGCTGAAAAAGGGATTAAAATGGAACAACCAGAATAAACCCCAAAGCAAACATATGTAGAACATGCAAACTTCATAAAGAAAATATGTGTAGAGGTGAAATAGAAACCCAGACCAGAGATACAACAGAAGAATGATAAACATGTACCACTATACATCTACCATATAACACCTATGAGTCTGTAGTAAACCACCACTGGCTCAAAAGTACATTTATATTCCCTGGAATTATGTGTACATCTAATCAAAATGGGTCTAGACGCCAACTTCTGTTCTTTCATGCTCCCTTTTTAGGGCTCTTGCAGTGGGCCTACTTGGTAGATTAAAGGTTTTTATGTATCACTTTCTAAATATATATGATACGCGAGATGACTAACTGTTTTTTAAAATGTTACACATTATATATCCAACACTTTTCTTTTGCCAGTTGTGCAAAAAATAAAGCATATGGTTGACAACGCATGAAGTTTGGCTTAAGGTCTGTCTTTAACTGGCAAGGCCACACAACCTACGGAAATTTGACATCACAGTTGCATAAATGACAGTAAATGTGCCCTGTTGCTGAACTCTACAACACGTTGCAGTTACCATCCTATAATTACTAGGAACTGTACAGAAGATTAAGCATGGCCTTCAAAACAGGAAAACGTTTGTGACCTTCATTACCTGCTCTATAAACTCATCCTTTTCTACTAAACCATAATATACTAGCCTTTAAATTAAAGATTATCATCAACTCTGTGCCATCTTATGTGGGCTATTGTCACCATTAACCAACCCAGTCAAGTCTTCAAATACATAACAAAAAAGGCTCTCTGCCAAAAAAAAACAAAATCCAGCCAACTGAATGTGTATTGGCTAAACAAGCTTCAAATGTTCTACTATTATCAGCAACAGTATATTATCAGCAACATATCAGTAATTATATACTATTACACAATATGTGATATTAGCACTCACATTTCCAAAATGACGATTCAATTGGTAGGTATCCTTTAATAGATTTACTTTGATAAATTCATGAATTTACTAATACTCAGCACAAAATTTGCATTTTAGCCTTTCTAGCCGGTTACATCATTTTTTAGCTGCATATATTAAACCAAGCAAAATAAAGCATAAGCCAATAAAAAAGGACTGACTTAATTTGTAAGTGCATTTTATTACATGAGCATTAAATATATATATATATATATATATATATATATAAATATAAAGAAAATGAAGTCTATATCATACCATTAGCTATGACATAATACATATTTCTCTCTCTTTCTCTCTCTCCCTCTGTCTATATATATTTTTTTAGCTAAAGATCTGATAATATTACATCACTTTATTGTACATCTTCTGCTGCATTATGTTGGTTTTGACAGCAGTAATGATAAAAACCAGCGTTGCTTGCAATCTACAAAAGTGGCATGCACATACACCATTTCTATAAGCAACATTCACTGTACACACATAATTTAAAATATTCTACAATATATAGCACTTGCAATAAGGAAGAAAAAAAGAGGATATGATTTTCACTTACCTCCACAAAATAAAAACATGGGAGTAATGTGACGCTGTCTTTTGTGACTCTCATCTTTTGTCGTTCCTTTGCAGACATGTTTGTTTTTTAATCAGCAGAATCCTCTCTTCCAGGCAGGCTGATTCAAAATGATTTTCCTTTTGCAGACCTAGAGCGTTGATGTACCATTCCCTAGTGCCACCTATGGAGTGTGCAGCATTTGGTGCTTTTTTTTTTCCTTCTCGCCTTCTCTCTCTCTCTCCCTCTCTCCCTCTCTCTCTCCCTTGCAGCAATTCAAGTTCCCACACAGTCAGAGAAAATTATTCATTATGCCTTACAGAAACAGTAATGGCTCCTATACAAAAACACCCCTCTTGCACTGCTCAAGCTCCCAATAAGCTCCTATTCACTTAAACATTAGAATGCACAGCTTATTGTGTATAAGTCTGACGTCAAAGGAGCTACAGAGAGCAAGAGGAAAAAAAATCCAAGGGTTTTATATGCTAGGAGGTTGGAGAGAGGCTTCAGTCTGATCAATCTTTCCACCTGACAGATGATGTAAAATATGTCACCGAAGACCAGAGAGAATCAGTTGGTTGTCAAGTGACCTCATGAGATGACACTGTCTTATCAATGGTGCATTTACCTTCTTTTTGCTAAACAAGGACTGACATTATATATATATATATATATACAGTCATGGCCGAAATTGTTGGCACCCTTGATATTTCTCCAGGAAATCATGTATTTCTCACGAAACGTATTGCATTAACACATGTTTTGCTATACACATGTTTATTCCCTTTGTGTGTATTGGGACAAAACAAAAAAAGGGAGGAAAGAAAGCAAATTCGACATAATGTCACACAAACCTCCAAAAATGGGCTGGACAAAAGTATTGGCACCCTTTCACAACTGCGGATAAATAAGAATGTTACAAGCATGTGATGCTCCTGTAAACTCACCTGGGGCAAGTAACAGGTGTGGGCAATATAGAAATCACACCTGAAAGCAGATAAAAAGGAGAGACGTTCACTTAACCTTTGCATTGTGTGTCTGTCTGTGCCACACTAAGCATGGACAACAGAAAGAGGAGACGAGAACTGTCTGAGGACCTGAGAACCAAAATTGTGGCAAAATATCAACAATCTCAAGGTTACAAGTCCATCTCCAGAGAACTAGATTTGCCTTTGTCCACAGTGCGCAACATTATCAAGAAGTTTGCAACCCATGGCACTGTAGCTAATCTCCCTGGTCGTGGACGGATGAGGAAAATTGATGAAAGATTGCAACGCAGAATAGTCCGGATGGTGGATAAGCAGCCCCAAACATGTTCCAAAGACATTCAAGCTGTCCTGCAGGCTCAGGGAGCATCAGTGTCAGCGCGAACTATCCGTCGACATTTAAATGAAATGAAACGCTATGGCAGGAGACCCAGGAGGACCCCACTGCTGACACAGAGACATAAAAAAGCAAGACTACAGTTTGCCAAAATGTACTTGAGTAAGCCAAAAGCCTTCTGGGAAAACGTCTTGTGGACAGATGAGACCAAGATAGAGCTTTTCGGTAAAGCACATCATTCTACTGTTTACCGAAAACGGAATGAGGCCTACAAAGAACAAAACACAGTACCTACGGTAAAATATGGTGGAGGTTCAATGATGTTTTGGGGTTGTTTTGCTGCCTCTGGCACTGGGTGCCTTGACTGTGTGCAAGGCATCATGAAATCTGAGGATTACCAAAGGATTTTGGGTCGCACTGTAGGGCCCAGTGTCAGAAAGCTGGGTTTGCGTCCAAGATCCTGGGTCTTCCAGCAGGACAATGACCCCAAACATACGTCAAAAAGCACTCAGAAATGGATGGCAAAGAAGCGCTGGAGAGTTCTGAAGTGGCCAGCAATGAGCCCAGATCTAAATCCCATTGAACACCTGTGGAGAGATCTTAAAATTGCTGTTGGGAAAAGGTGTCCTTCCAATAAGAGAGACCTGGAGCTGTTTGCAAAGGAAGAGTGGTCCAAAATTCCGGGTGAGAGGTGTCAGAAGCTTATTGATGGTTATAGGAAGCGACTGATTTCAGTTATGTTTTCCAAAGGGTGTGCAACCAAATATTAAGTTAAGGGTGCCAATACTTTTGTCCAGCCCATTTTTGGGGTTTTGTGTGACATTATGTCATATTTGCTTTTCTGCCTCTGTTTTATATTTGTTCCAATACATACAAAGGGAATAAACATGTGTATAGCAAAACATGTGTTAATGCAATACCTTTTTTGTGTGAAATACTTGATTTTCAGGAAAAATATCAAGGGTGCCAACAATTTCGGCCATGACTGTATATATACATATATATATATATATATATGGTGTTTGTATTTTTACAGTGTTTATCTCTTTAATACAATTAATTGCCAATACGGGCTGGGCTGATTGTCATCTAACATGTGTTCTTTTATAAAATAACAATCCAAGTTGCAAACTGACTTGCATCATGCCAATTATAGAAAGAAAGATACAAAGACATATACAAAGATAGATAGATAGATAGATAGATAGATAGATAGATAGATAGATAGATTGATCTGATGTACTGTTTGAACTGGGAGAAGGGCATGAATCTCTCAAAAGCTTGTTCTGACAAATGAACCATTAGTGCAAAAGCAAAAAATATCGTGTACTTGAATACAATAATCATCAGTGTGTTTTGAATTTCAATAATATGGCTACAGTGGCCTTATTCAACCACATACACATATACTGGACTATCAACTAAGCTACAAGTAGGGCCAGGACAAGGGGTGGGCAGAAGGGACAGCTGCCCTGGGAACAACAGTTTATTGCTAGCATGGGGGCACCCTGTCCTGAGTTCCTACAGTGACATCACTACTCCTGTCAGATCAGCACTGGAAGCAGCAAAGAGAAAGCTGGGAAGAGGTGCTGGTTGTGCACCCCCTCGGCAGATGCCCAAAGCTTGCACATCATGAATGGGGGGGGGAGGCACACTTTGGCATCACTGTCTTGGTTGCTGGATGACCTTCTCTCTGGGTATGCTACAATGTGTCTTTAGCACTAGGAAAGGTAAGTGGGGCATTTACTGAGAAATGGGAAGCACCTACAAACTCCATACCAGAAGCACACTGGTATCTTCAGCACACCAAGACAGCAGTGGCTTTTCTCAGGCAGAGGAGCAAACAGTCTCTGGCTCTCATGTTAATAATTATAAGCCTCTAAAGCATGCTCACTGATTTTGCATTGTGTTTAAAATGTATGGCCACTTTTTTTATAGCTTTGGATAAAGTTGGGAATGGTTAAAAACTATTAGTTTATTTTTTGACATCTGTGTTCCACTTTCATCCCCAAGATGTACCAGGAAGGAAGGGGAAGTATCTACAAAGTAAAGGGAACTGGAACAGAGGTACCCATTAAAAGATTTACCATCATCTCTTGTTTTGGTGATAACACTAGAATTTTGCATTTCCCATCACTTTCTATCTTGATGGCAATGACTGCCAAAACCAATAGAGAATGTGACTCTAACTAGCGAGGACACAGACAGCAATATAAACTTGATATAATTTCAAACTGTTTCCCACTCTATCCAAGACTATGAAATAATATGGTTTTTATATATATATGCACTTTAATTAGAAAGGTGTCCCAACTGGAAGATATACCCTCACCTTCTGTTATTGTAACAACTGTAAAATAGATTTACCATTATTTACATTTTCAGTGACAAAGGTCACCCCGTCAAACTGAGAGGGTGAATCCAAGCAGAGACACAGATAGCAATTAAAACTGACAGAGGCTCTAACTGTTCACTACTATATGTAAAAAAATGGCTATACATACACTTTAAAGGAAGCTTCTATTTAAAGAAATACTGACATTGCTCCAATTAAAAACTATTTTTTTAATTAAATGCTAGTTTCCTGGCCATCACTGGATTTAATACTTTCCAAGTTACCGACCTGGAACAAGAATGCGCCAAATACAGCAAGATTGTAATTATATCTCCCAATCTGCATGCTCGTTCTGGGTTAGTAACTCAGTAAGTAATGAAGTTACTGGATTTGCATGCAAGCCAAGCCATTTGCATTTTTATAAGTAGAGGTCAGCTACAACAGCCTCCATATTCTATAGATATACAGTATAGTTCCTATAATAAGAACTTTATGCAATTAATTCAGCCTTTCTTAAATGCAAAATTAGGGCTTGTCAATGAAAGTCTCACGTTCACCATCCTCTGACATTACGATCATGGATAAATAGAAAATTATTATTACACTATATTTAATTAATACACCTTGAACAACACAGTAGTGGCAGATTGGTTTAATCTGTAATTGGTTAATACAATCTGTAATGAGAGAAGAACAGAGGCTAGCTACCATTGCTTGCCTCTTTCTAAAATATGAGTTTTTCAGTTGTCATGCTGACGCTTTTTTTTCAATGTTTCTTGCGTGACTCAAAACCAACAAAGTGAAAAGAAATTATGAATTTTCTCTTTCATTGTCTGCATATTGAGGCTAAACACAGGCAAGTAACTGGTACTTTCAGAAGGAAAACAGAAATGGCTTCCACTATATATTGCTCATGACAGGTGTACTTTTTGAAAAATGTTGAGCTAAATTTCCATAGTTTATGCTAAGGCGAAATATAAAATACAAATGTCTATGTACAAAAGATTATAGATTAAATTAAAGATTGACAGTGAACTTTGCATATTAAGAATAGCTGAAAAATGTGCATTGCACAATAGATTGTTATACCTTCATCAAATGAAAATATGCGTGTAGGAGATAAACAGTGAAGAGTCCACTCAAAGATAATATTAAAACAGATTCTGTAGCAATTTTCACCTTCAATCCAGAGATTTCTTACATAGTGTTTGTTTTCTGCCATTAGTTATCCAGTGACTAGATAGACAGCATCATTCAGCCCACTTCTCTGGGCCAGTCATCCTAGTCATCCTTCCTAGCCGGGACTGGACAATGAATGGAGAAGCAGCACAATGATGAGCTGACCTCTCTATCACTATGAATTCTATCGCTATCAGCATTCTTCTTGACAGCACATGTTATCCAAAGTCTATGTTGGAGAGCTTGTACTGAGTTTTGTTTTCTCGACAAGAAAGGGGAAATTCTTTGAAGAGCAAGTCCATGAGGGTCCCAGAAAGGGACAGTGTTGAAATGTAATTAAGATGTGTCCACAGGCCTCTCACTATTCTGAGGTCTGTCTCAAGATTTATCCCTTTTCTGGGCTGTCAGGAACAGTGTCACTGAATATAAGGGGCAGGCAATCTGTTGCAGTCTCTGACGATGATGGCAGAAGTGCTGAACACAATAACAATAACAGTAACCCCAGAAAGAAAAACATGGATACAGGCACTCTTTCTCCCACAGCATGCTAAAGCTAACCATCCAACAGCAATGCAGGTATGGGCATCACAACTTCAGCAGGACCCCCACATTGGCAAGAATACAGAGAAACAGTCTCTCACCAACTGCAGAACACAGTTCTCCAGCACAACCTCATGGGTCGCTCCGCTATTGGTGCATGGCAGGGGCGAACTGCCCGAGGGCCCGGGGTCAGTATGGGGCCCCATGAGATGCCCCTGGTACCTTCTTCTTAGGCTTTTTTGAGTTTGGGCAAGGACACAGGGGCCCCATGATCCCCTATTGCCCTGGGGCCCCATGAGTTGTCAGTCCACCCCTGGTGCATGCTGCTCTTCACTCACACAGAAGTACATTCCCCCTTAATTTCCCCTTCAGCAACACTGAGTGCAGCACTAACAACTCACAGTAGCTTTCAGAGCTTTAGGCAGCACACCTTCTCTACCAACTCTCTATATGAGACTCTCTAGCACAGCCCTGCTTCTGAGGCTAATAGTTTCACACAAGATAATGTTAATATTCCCATCGCACATGTTCCAGGAACAAGCTCAAAAATAGCGGGTGCTGGAGCAACATCCAGCTGGAGACTGAAAACAGCACAGGTCAACGTACATATTTTCCAGCACACCACAGATCATCAAATATCCTTTGAGAAGTTTTGGTTTTTCTTACTGAAGAATGATAACATCACAAAGAATAAGGTGCAATATTTTGGAGCCATGCAGGACCCCTTCACATGCCTGACTAAGGGGTCCTGCACGGATCTGAAATGCTGCACCTTATTCTTTGTGATGTGATCATTCTTTAGTAGAAAAAAATCCCTGGATGATATTTGATGATTCGTGGTGTGTTGGCAAATATGTACATTACAGGGGCGGACTGACCATTTGGAAACTCGGGCACTGCCCGAGGGCCCGGGGTCAGTAGGGGGTCCCATGAGATGCCCCTGGTACATTTTTCATAGGCTTTTTTGAGTTTTGGCAAGGACACAGGGGACCCATGATCCCCTATTGCCCGGGGGCCCCATGAGTTGTCAGTACGCCCCTGGTACATTAATAGTCCCACACAGTCTCTCTTTGTCTGACACTATCCTCCATGGGGACCACATCCCTCAACAGCACCAGCAGCACATTTAGAACAGTTAAAAACAAAATCTTAATTACCCTGAAGTATTAGCGCAGTTACCAGTATTATTTATTTTCTGGACATTACTGCAATTTGAGATTGATAATACTTTTTACGTGTAGTTGTTGCTCATGTTGAACAAATTGATGGTAAAGTGGTTGCAAACCTCTGAAATGTCCTCCATATCCGTATATAGTGTGTACTTGCCTCAGTCCATAGCACTTAGTGTGGATCCTATTTGCTCTCTCCTTCCTCTGTTATCTGCATTAGTCAGTCACTTCTGGCAATTTTTCCAGACACCAGGCAATCCTTTTAGATGCCCCCCAGCAGGGGGGTATTTACCACAAAGCAAGCAAGGCATTTGCCTTGGGCGGCATTTTTCAGGGAGGGGAGGTGCCCCTCCCTGATGAAGGAAAGGGACACATGTAGCAGCCGGCAGGAGACTGAGGATTGATCCGCTCCTGCTGGATGAGGTTCTGCAGGATGCTTGCAAGTCCCCGCAGGTAGAGCATCATATTTAAGCTACAGCCTAACTTTTTCCTGGGGGAAGGGTGGATTGCAGGACCCCAAATGAGTATACCTCCCTTCTCCAGGACCAAAGTCACAAAGGAATCTCTTAGGGGACAGCCAGCCGGGTCTCTGGGATAAAGGGTCATTCCCCAGCACGTTAAGTACACACTTTGCGTTTGGGCTGTACTTGGATGAGAAGGTCCTGCTTGGGATGTGTCACCGATCTCCCAAACTGTGCATGGATTCCTCCATTGTCAGGAGGACAGCTGTGCCTGCACACAGGAGAGGAGGGTCAGGAAGGCATAGATGAAGCAGCTGACAGTCAGGAGTCCTTTGTTCCTGCTGGGGGTCACTACTAGCCTATTGCCCTGTACAGGGCTGTGATGTCCCAGCACAGTGAGGAGAAAAATAACAGCACTTGGATCAGTCCCGGACAAGGAGCATGGAGCTGCAGATGAGATCAGGACACAGCAGTGCAGTGCTAAACTCTGGAGAGATGAATGTCGGGACAGTGCAGGTACTAGTACTAGAGGATGGGGACCAGGCGAGGCACTACATGAGATTTAACAGAGGCTGCAGGAGAGTGCAGGCAGAGGCCGACTGTTGTTCCAGGGTATGTCCATATACCTGGCTGAATGCATGTACAAGGATGAAACCGGCCTTTTCTGATCATGACTCCGGTATGGCCATCTGGTTTCATTCAAGAAAGCTGTGAAGGTGAGTGGTGGAAGAATCTCTCTCCCCCCCCCCCTCCCCCTTGGGTGCACAATTTTTTAGTTGCCTAATTTTCAAGTGAGACTGTGTAGAGGAGGATGTGTCTCTTTCCTCCACTCAGGTCTCAAATTAAGCTCAACTCTGTGCTCTCTGCTGTGCAGTGTGAAACATCAGATCCCCACTCTACCTCCTGGAACCTGAGAAAGCCATTTAAACTGTCTAATTTGTAAGGCTGTAGAGGATAGAGGGCTGCAGACAAACAGGAACAGCTTATGTAGAAAAATTTAACTATGCATTGTATTTGATTTACTAAAATTGGAGAGTGCAAAATCTGGTGCAGCTGTGCATTGTAGCCAATCAGCTTCTAACTTCAGCTTCTTTACCTTGGTTACAAACTTCAGTTTGTTTACATGCTATTTTCTTTATTTGTTCATCTTGATTATATTATTGCTCACCTTGACCTGAGTACTTTATTTCATTCATTTCATGTATAACATGTTTTTGGAATGACAGTCAAAATATCCTTATCCTAAACACAAGAGGAAAGAGACATGTTCAATGAATGTAGTTTTTTTTAAGGCATTTATTTTTGGTTTTAGTTTTTTGTAAGGTTACAAAGCAGAAGCTTTCTAAACCAGGGTGATGGCATGAATGTCGGCTGTGCAGAGCCCAACAGCCAATTAACAAGACAACAAAATTTAAGCCGTCTGTAAAGCGGTACAGACTTTAGCAGGGATAATTGGATACATCAGTACCACATATAGTAACAGAACAATGCAGCCAACATTATAGGAAAAACATACACAAATACAATCACCGACACTCACTCACACATACACTCACAAACACACCCAATGCTCTCTCCAGACTCAGGAAAAGGACATTTAGGGGTTTATTTACTAAAGCTGGTTCACTTAGAATCTCATGCACTTCTGCATAAAAACCAATCAGCTTACAGGTTTTATTGATAAAGTTTAATTGAACAAGCTGAGGTTAGAAGCTGATTGGCTACCATGCACAGGTGCATGAAATTCTGAGAGAACCAGCTTTAGTAAATAAACTCCATAGTCGACCCTTTTTAACCGCTTTCTGTCCAGCTGCTGCATATAAACGACCGGACGGTGGCAGTGCAGGGGCGGGTTGCCGTTCATAAACAGCACCGACCATTTTGGATTGTGCACGCTCACGCTGTATGGGATCTCGGTGTGAGGTCCCGATCATGTGATCACTGATTGGCCAATCAGTGATCACATGAATAGGTGTAAGCAAGATGTCACTTCTGACATCATTGCTTACTACGTGTGAAATCTGTGAATGATCACAGAGATCACATGGTACAAGGCTATTCACAACAGCCTTGTACCATGTGACAAGCTGTGACCAATCACAGCTCACACAGTATTTCTCAATGGCTGCAAGAATGCAGCCAGAGAGAAGGAGAAATTATTGCTTTTACAGCCTTTATGGGTGTAAAAGCAATTGGTGTAAAAAAAAAAAAATCTTCATCACCCCCCACAAGTAGTACAGTGTCACCATGGTGACACTGTACTGCTAGGGTGACAGTATGTTAAAAAAACATAAATAATAATATAAAAAAATAAAATAAAAATGTAAAAAAGTTTTAAAAATTATGATTTTTGGTTATAAACTAATTTGGCTTATTTTGTTTTTACTAAAAAGATAGCTGAATACGTTTTGGCCAAGATTTATAAAGAAAGATTATTTATTTGAAAAATGTTATAAGAAAAATAATTTTTTTCAAAATTTTTGGACTTTTTAATTTATATAGCAAAAAACATAAAAATCCCAGTCGTGAATAAATACCACTAAAATAAAGTTTTATCTGTCTCAAAAAAATGCTAAAAAATTCATATGGGTACAGTGATGCATGACCGCGCAATTGTTATTCAAACTGTGAGAGCACTCAAAGCTGAAAATTGGCCTGGACAGGAAGGGGGTAAAAGTGTCCGGACATGAAGTAGTTAAATGGGGGATTATAAAGGAGCCAAATTCACCATTTGAGAGGCCAAAATACTCAGCCATGGTTTCCATACTTTACTAAATTTTGTGGACAAGCATGGCCTCTGTATATAAGTTTATATATAGGTAATACCAGGTTGATCAGATGGCAGACATATGACGATGCATGTGGAGATGGATCTTTCCAGAGAAACAAAATTGCTTTTTTGGCTTAAAAAAAGATCAAATGAAACAAAACAATTACAAGTTAGAGGGACATACTTATCAAGTATGCCCATTAGACCAGAGTCCTGGGAGCATGCAAACCAAGATGAGCTGCAAACATATTAAACAATTCAGCGAAGACAATCTAGGGCAGGACCAAAACACGTGTAAAACATTAGCAGAGACTTCCCCACATCTAGGACAGCAGGTTTGCTTCATCAACCCTATTTGATTCAGCTTGGCTGGGCTGTAGTGAAATTGGTGCTAATATCATCTTCTAGAAAAGTTTCAGTAACTTCCTCCCAATCTTCATCTGTGAGATCAGAAGAATAAGCCTGTCATATCTCATAGGAGGAGGCAAAGGGATGCAAACCAGCAGATTGCAGTACATTTTAAAAAGTGGTGACTAATTTAGTAATATCGAGAATGGCATAGAAAAAGGCAAAGAAGAATTTATTAGATACACAAGTCCATTTCTTAAGAACATCAAAGGAGATGAAAATACCATCCACATACACTTGGAAAACATGTTTAACACCTTTAGACATCCACCAGGGCATACAGTTTATGGATGATGGCATAGTTCTTTAAAATAGGGATTCCACAATGGCGCATGTGGACTGACATGGGCCTTATCCCTAGACAGAAGCTTTTCAGTTGCAGAACAGGCTAGGAAACATACATCTAAGGGAGACATTTTCTGACACATAGAGGGTATCTGACAATGAACCTCATCCCTGAGTCTCCCAGAAGTACATCTGAGAGCTGACAAGAGGCTGGTGGAGGGATTGGGAGCGAAACTAGTTGTAGATGTAGGTCAGCTGGGAGGCCAAAAAACAAAGACATTAGGACAGGTCAGGCCACCAAATGAAGTAGATACCTGAAGGAAGGCCCTAGCAAATTGTGGGTGGGAGTTACTCCAGTTAAATTCAGATATAAGGGAATCAATACGTCCAAACAGACATTTTGATGGAAAGATGGGTGAGGTCCTAAGAACATAGAGAAGCTTGGGGAGAAAAATAATTTTTACTATGTTCATGCGCCCAACAAGATTAAGGGGTAGGGATGTCCATGCACAGATCTTCGATTCCATATTAGAAGGTATGGGGGAAATGTTAAGAGATTCATACTTGGTGAAATTGGCAGTAACATTAATCCCACAAGTATTTAAACATAGAGGATGCCTGTAACATAGAGGATTGTACATAATCATAAGAAATAGGAGGGCCTAGTGGGAATGCTACAGATTTGACCCATCCAACCTGGAGACCTGAGACCATACCAAAACGCTCTACCACCTGCATAAGCCCAATGAAGGAGGATTCTGTACCATTTGGATAAATCAATGCATCATCTGCATGAAGCAAACTTTTCTCCGCCAGTGTGCCCCAACATATACCCCCAACCACTGGGATCCCTCTAATTGAGATAGCCAACATTTCAATGACCAAGGCAAATAGGAGAGGTGAAAGGGGGCAACCCTGTCGAGTACAATGCTGGAGACAGAAAATGGGAGAGATGTCCTGATTAATATGTACCCTATCACAGGGATTAGTATAACGGAGTTGAATCAATTTAAAAAACTGAAGGTCAAAGCCAAATCTGGATAGTGTTTCCCACAAAAATGACCACTTAATGGTGTCAAATGCCTTTTTAATGTCAAGAGCCAACTCCAGTTCACTGTGTTTGTGATGCCTGGTCCCATAGATCCGCAGATAAAGTCATCTGATATTGTCAAACGTACTCTTGCCCGGCCTAAAACCCAATTGATTGGGATGTACAAGTGAAAGAATGACTTTAATTAAATGACGTGAAAGAAAAATGGGCTGGATCTTAATATCACAGGTCATCAGAGAAATTACACAGCAGTCTATCATTGCCAGGTTTTGCCAGCACTACAATAAGCATCTCCATCAGAGAGGGAGGAAGACCACCCACCTCTAGTGCTCTGTTGTAGAGTTTAAGCAGTTTGGGGGGGCCAGAAGATCAGTGCAAGCCTGGTAGGTAAAATTGGGTAAACGAGCCCTAGAGACACCAATAATAAATAGCAGCTGGCATAAAAGGTATAACCTCAAACCCTCATAAACATAGATTATTATTATTTTTTTATTATTATTATACAGTATTTATAAAGCGCTAATAGTTCGCTCAGCACTGTACATTACAGAGGGGGACAGAACATGTGACAGAACAATACCAATACAATGCAAAACATGAGGGGATTGAGGGCCCTGCTCTTTCGAGCTTACAATCTAGGAGGGAGGGGATGGTGGCACAGGAGGAGATAGCTGTGGGGGATGGAGTGGTAGGCAGAGTGGAGGAGGTTGGCAAGTTAGCAGGGGGTGGGGTAGGCTTCCCTGAAGAGATGGGTTTTCAGGGTGCGCCTAAAGGAGAGGAGGGTAGGTGATAATCTGATGGGTTGGGGCAGGGAGTTCCAGAGGATGGGTGACACCCTGGAGAAGTCCTGGAGGCGGGCATGGGAGGAGGAGACCAGGGAACTAGAGAGAAGGAGGTCTTGTGAGGAGCGGAGTGTGCGTGCTGGGCGGTATTTGGATATTAGGTCAGTGATGTAGTTCAAGGCAGTGTGGTGGACAGCTTTGTACGTCAGCGTTAGGATTTTGAATTTGATCCGTTGCGCAATCGGAAGCCAGTGGAGGGATTGGCAGAGGGGGGTGGCGGAGACAGAGTGGTTGGAAAGGTGAATGAGTCTGGCAGCCGTATTCAGGATCGACTGAAGCGGGGACAGCCAGCGGCGAGGCAGGCCAGTGAGGAGGGAGTTGCAGTAGTCGAGTCGTGATATGATAAGGGAGTGGATGAGCTGTTTAGTGGTTTCTGGGGTTAGGAACGTGCGGATTTTGGCCATGTTGCGGAGGTGGAGTCTGCACGAGTTTGTTAAAGATTGGACTTGGGGCTGAAAGGATAGGTTGGATTCCAGAATGACACCAAGTACTCTGGCCTGCAGGGCGGGTTTGATGGTAGCGTTGTTGGATGTGACAGAGAAGTCAATGGGGGGTGGTGTCCGGGCTGGGGGGAAGACAAGAAACTCGGTTTTGGAGAGGTTCAGTTTAAGGAAGTGGAGCGACATCCAGTCTGATATGTCGCTCAGTAGGTGTGTGATTCGGGCTGAGACCAAGGGGGTGAGGTGGGGGGTTGAGAGATAGATTTGTGTGTCGTCGGCATAGAGGTGGTAGTTGAAGCCGTGAGAGTGTATGAGTTGACCAAGGGAGGAGGTATAGATGGAGAAGAGAAGGGGCCCGAGGACAGAGCCTTGAGGGACCCCAACAGAGAGGGGGAGTGAGGGGGAGGTGGTAGCATTATAGGTAACGCTGAAGGAGCATTGTGACAGGTAGGATGAGAGCCAGGAGAGAGCAGAATCTCTGAGGCCAAGGGAGTGTAGTTTTCTGAGGAGGAGGGGGTGGTCGACTGTGTCGAAGGCCGCAGAGAGGTCAAGGAGTAGGAGCACTAAATAGTGGCCATTCGCTTTGGCGGTTAGCAGGTCGTTGGAGAGTTTGAGTAAGGCAGTTTTGGTGGAGTGTAGGGGACAGAAGCCGGACTGTAGGGGATCGAGGAGGTTGTTGTCGTTGAGGTGAGAGCATAGGTGGGTGTAGACTAGGTGCTCGAGGAGTTTAGATGTAAATGGGAGCAGGGAGATGGGTCTGAGGTTGTTCGGGTCATTGGGGTCCAGGGAGGGCTTTTTAAGTATGGGGGTGATGTGTGCATGTTTCAGAGGGGAGGGGAAAGTGCCGGAGGAGAGGGAGAAATTGAAGATGTGGGTGAGAGAGCGTAGGATGGAGGGGGAGGGAGGTCGTAGGAGTTGTGAGGGGATAGGGTCGAGGGGGCAGGTGGTGAGGCGGGCATCAGAGAGGATCTTGGAGACTTCCTCGATGGTAGTAAGGTCAAAGGTGCGGAGTGTTGGGGGGGCTTCAGTATGAGGAATGTAGGGTGGGGTGGAAGAGGAGGTCAGAGCAGTGGTGGGGCCGTGGGAGAGGGGTGATGAGGGGGTAGCTGAGTGAGGGTGAAGGGGGTTGGAGAGAGTTTGAGCAGCGACGAAGTCCCTGCGGGTTATGTCGAGGGGGAGGGGGGATGAGGGGTAGCTGTGTGAGAGGGGACGGGTTGAGAGGGCGTGTGAGTTGCGGCGATGTCCTTGCGAATTGTGTCAATCTTGTTTTTGAAGTGATTGGCAATCTCAAGGGCAGTGAGTGAGGTGCTGGGTGGAGGTGGGGGTGGAGAGAGTAGAGAGTTGAAGGCGGAGAAGAGTCGGCGAGGATTGGAGGAGAGGGCCTTGATGAGGATCAGGAAGTAGGCTTGTTTGGCAGCATGGAGGGAGGAGGTGTAGGCGTGGAAGGCAGATTTATAGCGGGTGAAGGCTTGTTGGGATTTGGTTTTGCGTCATAGTCGCTCCAGGGCACGACTGTGTCATTTGAGGGTTTTGGTGTGATCAGTCTGCCAGGGCTGGAGCGGTCGGGGTTTGATGTTGCGTGTGGTTAAAGGCGCTAGTGAGTCAAGGGCTGTTGAGAGCACGTTGATATATAAATATGCAGCACTCTAGCAAAACATAATAATAAAAGATTATAAATATATAAATAAAAGTTCAAAAGTGAATGCGTTTACGTAAACGTACATGTGGAACCACAAAGTGATAAAAGCTAGCATATTTAGCAGCCAGACCGTGCACAGTCCCACCAGAATTAATAAATAAATGCGCTATGAGGTACCACAGTGAATGTGTTGATTACGTCTGAGTATGGCGCAAATGGTGTGTAGGTGATAGCAAATGTCCAATATACAGGTTGGTGACAATCCGTGCTCCAAGTGAGGTAATGAGAATATATTGCACTAACCAGATAACGCAATATAAAGCGCCTTTGAGTAACTCATCATCCTAGGGTAACCACGGGGATCATCTGGCATACATCTGCACATCAGGTGATCATCCACTGCTACAATCCAGACTCCAGGAAAACTCCATTCCAAATGTGTATGTACCCAATAAAAGCACTTATGAAATCCACCTTAATAGCTATAAGTAAGAATGTTCCACATTGTGCAGGCAGCTGAATCCTGTAGAAATCTTCACTGCAGGGATGCCTGTCCTCTTCCTGGCTCTGAACTTCCAGCGCTACAGTGCTTCAGAGGTTTGGGTCTTCAGGCAGTACAGATGGCCTTATAGAGACACATCCCAACTTACTGCCTCTGTTGAGAAAAGTTCTACTTGTAACACGATCTTTCAGCTCTCCAGACAGAACTTGTCTGATCCACAGGCCGAGAATAGTCTGAGTTACTCAAAGGCGCTTTATATTGCACTATCTGGTTTGTCCAATATATTCTCATTTCCACACTCACTTGGAGCACGGATTGTCACCAACCTGTATATTTGACATTTGCTATCACCTACGCACCATTTGCGCCACACTCAGACGCAATCAACACATTCACTGTGGCACCTCATAGCGCATTTATTTATTCATTCTGGTGGGACTGTGCACAGTCTGGCTGCTAAATATGCTAGCTTTTATCAATTTGTGTTTGCACGTGTACGTTTACGTGAACACATTCACTTTTGAACTTTTATTCATATATTTATGATCTTTTATTATTATGTTTTGCTAGAGCGCTGCATATTTTTATATCTAAGTACAGGCCTGGTACCATTCAGTGGGAAGGCCATCCAGTCCCAGGCTTTTGTTACGGGGAAAGGGATTAATTGCAGTAGCAACCTCATCAATCGTCAAAGGTTTGTCCAAGAGTTGTTGGTTAAAGTCAAATAGTTTAGGAATGGTAATCAATCCAAAAAATGACTCTAGCAACTCCTGGGGAGGGGTGAAAGGATCAGTGTATAAATTTTGATAATAAGAGGCAAAGGCTCCGTTGATCTCTGTAGGATCAATAGATACCGAGCCATTCATCAGTGTAATGCTAGAAATAGTGGTGTTGGGGGAGTCCAGTCGAGACAGGCACACCAACAACTCCCATTCTTTCCACTATGCTCATGAAGCTGGGCAGACAGATATAGCTGCTGTTTACGAGTCATTTCCACAGTATGTGGTTGGAGGACTCTATTGGCCACCACCAGAACACTGTGAGAAGATGAAGAAGGATGCATAGCATAGTTAGATTGGGCAGATTCCAGGTCCACCTCCAATGAGTGCAATGAGTGGTAGAGGCACTGTGTGAATTAATATGACTAATATAAGTACCACAAGTTAGCGCCTGAAAGGCATCCCAAATGGTAGTTACAGGTGTCGAATCCGTATTATATGTCCAGTAATCAGTCAAATTTTGTTGCACACGTTCAAGTATCTCCTCAGAAGACACCCACAAAGAACTCAGCCACCAAGTCTTAAATGCGGGTTTGTGTCCCAGTGCTTAGTCCAATTGAAGTGGGGAATGGTCTGAAATGACTTGAGATAGATAAGAGACAGATTTTACCCAAGGCAGTACATCAGAAGTGGCCAATGCATAGTCAATTCTGGACATGGCCCTATATGTTTAAGAGTAGGCCAGAGTATCAGGAAATTTCCAACGCCATATATCTACATAGGTAATGGCCGTACACCAACTATTTAACAATTTACTGTCAGTAGAAAGTGGTTTCAGTCTATCTAGCATAGCATCCATTACTGCATTGAAGTTTCCCAATAGTAGTGTAAAGCAATGTGGAAAAATAGTTAATGCATAAAAACGTCTGCAAGGATTGTGGCTACCCACATAGAAGGTGCATGTATTACAACCAATATACTGTATGCGGAGTAGCATAGATAGTAGCATGAAAAATCACATACTTGCCCTATGGGTCAGAAAGGATGTGAATACAGACAAAGGGAAGACCCTTGCAGATCAGTATAGACCAGGGGCGGACTGACAACTCATGGCAATAGGGGATCATAGGGCCCCTGTGTCCTTGCTCAAACTCAAAAAAGCCTATGAAAAAGGTACCAGGGGCATCTCATGGGGCCCCCTACTGACCCTGGGCCCTCGGGCAGTGCCTGAGTTTCCAAATGGTCAGTCCGCCCCTGGTATAGACACACCACTGGCAACATTGTAGTATGTGGAACCGCCCATGCCATCCAATGTTTTTTCAAGGCCATTACCTTTGATCCCATCAAATGCATCTTCTGAAGACAGAGAATGTGTGGTTGGTGGGCCTTTAGAAACTCAAAGAGTTTTGCGTGTTTACATTTAGAATTAAGGCCTTGCACATTCCACAAGAAAAAGGTAACATTAGCCATTGGAA
Source organism: Staurois parvus (assembly GCF_062004578.1). Taxonomy (NCBI): domain Eukaryota; kingdom Metazoa; phylum Chordata; class Amphibia; order Anura; family Ranidae; genus Staurois; species Staurois parvus. The sequence continues at coordinate 7,638,379 of NW_028317979.1, read as the reverse complement.
AAATTTGAAAAAAATACAATGCTAGGGCATGTATCTGAAAATCACCCCTTATAGGAGGGAGCCACAGTCCAAGACCTGCCAGTAGAGAGAGCACAACATACACACCTCACACATACAATAGTCATACCCACAAACCATCAGACAACAAAAAAAAGTAAAGCAAAAAGAGAATAATAGTCCCAGAATATACAAAGGCAAAACATTTTCCAAGCCCCTACCTTACTCAAAAAACACAGAGTGTGCTTCATCCCAAAATTAAATCCTAGGTCGAGGAATATGACCTAGGGCATACAATGACCGTCAAACTACAGGAAAGAAAGTAAATACGAAAAAAAAATGTCAAAAAAAGCTAAGTAGGAGGTTCTTCCCAAAAGGGCAGCAATAGGCAAATGATCCTTGATGTCCTAAGGGGTAGAATATGGAAAACATGTAGACAGGTGCCTTACCACACTGTACTAGCAACACAGAGAGCCACAAAAAAAAGAACCCCATCAGGTTGTAGGAAATGTAGCAGAAGATCGCAGGGTGCGACAAGCAGATTCCAGCTATTTGAGAACACTCTCTGGGGTGGTAAAGAGGTGTGCCTGGCCTGATGGGTCACCCATAATCTAGCAGGAAACAGCATTGCATAGAACAGAGTATTAAAATTGAGCCCATGGGGGGAGGGGCTCCTCCACTCACACAAGTCATCCTCCAATGCCTGCTGGTGCCTGCTACTTCCCAGATCCTCCACCATGCCTAGATGCAAGAGGTCCACAACAAAATGGCAGCAGGAGCCAGCCTAATGAGGGGGCCGCCAGTAATAAATGAAGCTGGGGCTTCAGCTCCTAGCCTCCCAGCTGCTTATAATGGCTTTGGAGCATCCATGTCCTTAACTAGGAGCCCTGTCAAGTCAAGACCACTAAGGGACTCAGATCCCTCAGAAAATGATGAACAGTGCATGGAGGCCCATATCCAGACATCCCTTCATGCTGCAACACCTGCTCCTGCCGATCCCATTGATACATTTCCCACATCAGGTCAGCCAGTATCAGACACCAGTTGCCTCTATTTAATCATATAAACCTAACAATTACACCGCACTCACATGCATATGTGCCTAGATATTGGCACTAGGTACATACAGCACTTGTTGTTAAATGGTTGCCACCATCCCAAAACAGAAGCTGGCTTGCGCTCCAGGGATGGGATGGGATGTATCGGCTGGGGAACACTGCTTCAACTAGTTTTGTTTGTAATTGGACTTCTTCAAGAAGCAACCATTATTTGAATGGGACTTACTGATACATTGGACATTATTTGTATTTTCTTGTGTTGTACATTGATATAATTTTTTTTCCATTTTTTGCATTTTCACATGTGGCATTTATAGGGCTCACTAATGTGGAAGGTAGACACTGCAGCAGCATACTCACTCTCATCTGTGTTTCTTTATTATTGGTTTTGCCTGTGGAACACAGCTTTCATTGTTATTTGTTTGCACACTATCAGCATCGTCACCTGGGTATCCACCTGGAATCTGCTATGTTGAGCTTCAGACCTACTGTAACTGCACTTCTATCCAAGTTTTCCCTACATCAGGACTGCATGTGAGTCCAATTTATATCTATGCTGTATCAATCACCATGACACTCAAACTAGTGTCCATTAACGCTCAAGACTTCAAATACCCAGCGAAAAGATTACCTCTTTAGAGAGAAGCCCAATCCCTCTGAGCTGATGTTCTAGCTGTGCAGGAAACCCATTTCAAATCTGCTGTTGTGCCTATGCAGTCACAAAGACTTACCCCACATATTTCAGTTCACTTTCTCATCCAAGAAAAGGTGTGTACTGCTCGGAATTAAAAATACTCTGTATTGTGTATATTCATATTCCTTGCATGTGATATCAATAACAAGCCCTATACCTTAGCAAACGTATATGCTCATAATTGTCATCAGTTAAGATTCCTCCGCAAAGTGTTTAAGAAACTGTCTTCTTTTAGATATGGAAGACTCATCCTATGTGGTGACTTTAATCTAACAGCTGATCCCCATCTAGATATGACCTCCTCACCCAAAGGCCATTCCCCTTCCCTCCGCAATTATTTTCATCATGAAAATGACTATGATGTGTGGCGTTGCATGCATGCAAGTGAAAAAAACTTTACCTACTTTTCTCCATGACACCAAACATAATCTTGCATCAATCTATTTGTTGTCAATAAATGGTTGTTGCTACAGTGTCCTCCTCCACTATCCCAGATATTACATGGTCTGATCATGCAGCTATTACTATCAGCCTAGTGGAGAAGGATACCTGTCTTCCTGTTAGGATATGGCGATATAACACCAAGATAATACAAAAAACAATGAATTGCTATCTCAACATCTCTGTGACTGTTTTCTGCTGAATGATACTGCTGATACAAATGAATTTAATCTTTGGAATGCCCATAAGGCATATACGATGGGAATAATTCTCAAATTGTGTGCTACTATAAATAAAAAAAACAACTCCCAAATTAGCACCCTCTTAAATGATATCCACAGCCTGGAACTCAAAATCAAGGCAACACCCACTTAATCCACTTCTGCAGATAATACGTTGAGAATGAAACTTTGAGAGACACTCTGTGACCAGTATGATAACAGCCTATGCTATCTGAGGCTTAAATCTTATGAACATAATAATACATTGGGAAAATTCCTGGTAAACCATTTAAATTTCTCACATCCCTTCATGTGTGAAAACATATTGCAGATGCTTTTGAGGACTATTACGAGTCTAAAAAATTACTCCTCCACGCCGCAACCATCTGAAATAAATATTCAAGCCTTTTTATCACATTTGACGTTGCCTAAATTGTCCCCTACTCTATTGCATCAACTCAATGCTTTGTTCACTACACTGGAAGTTGCCCATGTTATTAAATCATCACCCTCTGGTAAATCCTTGGGCCCTGATGGGTATACCAATGAATACTATAAAACCTTCAGTACAATTCTATCTTCCCATCTCACTAATCTTTTTACATCAGCTCAAACACAAACCTCCTTTCCACCGAACATGTTGAGGGTGCATATTGTTATGCTTCTTAAACCTGGGAAAGAACCTAACACTCTGTCTAACTTTAGGCCTATATCCTTTTTAAAACGAATCAAATGGGTTTCACTAGGGGTAGCCAGGACACCACTCAGGTGCACAATGAGACGCCACTAGGTGCATAATCAACATTATTTACTATGCAGAACAACTCAAACACCTTCTCTGCTACTCTCTATTGACGCAGAGAAGGAGTTTGAGAGAGTACACAGGGGTTACATGTCCCACGTCCTTCAGGCATTTGGTTTCTCAGGTCCACTTTTATCCACACTACTAGCATTGTACTCCTGCCCTTCAGCTCAAGTATACACCTCCAGTTTATTATCAAAACTTTAATAACAAATGGCATGAGACAAGGATGCCCACTTTCACCACTTATCTTCAATCTCATGATTGAACCACTGGCAGAAACTATCTGCTCCCACCCTTCAATTACATGATTCAAAATCAATTCCAATTCACATGTAATTAACCTATTTGCTGATGACGTCATACTCATCCTTACGAAACCTTACACACTTTAAGTTGTCATGGGCAGAGAGATTAGCGGCCTATGAAATGCGTATACTGTATTACCACAGATACTATACCTTTTTTGCACTTTGCCTATCCTGCTCAAACCTGTATACCTATGTACCTATGGTCTTTGACATCTACTCTTAAGCGCTTCACCTGGAAGAACAAAAAAGTGAGATGCTCACATTCACAGCTTATTAAACACAGAAGAATAGGAGATTGCATGGGTAAATATAGTCTGCTTTGAAACGAACATGGAATCTTAAACTCCTCTTATTTGCTGATATTGACTTCCATTACTATCCCTATCCATCACAATCCAAGCTTTTCTTTTAGCTTGGAGATTGCTACTTTCATCCACCACACAATTTAATTTAACCACGTCTGTGAAACTTCCCTTTGAAAACACTTAAGGGTTTAGTTACTAAACCTGGAGAGTGCAAAGTCAGGCTCACTTTTGCATAGAAACCAATCAGCTTCTAACCTCAGCTTGTTCAATTAAGCTTTGGCAATGAAACCTGGAAGCTGATTGGTTTCTATGCAGAAGTTAGCCTGACTCTGCACTCTCCAGGTTTAGTAAATAAACCCTGTGGTGTCTTGTTACCACATCTGAAAATTGCCCATTGGTGTAAATATAATTTATGTTGAGTAGAAGATGTCTACACTGATAACCAATTCAAGAGCATGGATGATTTGCAGGAGGAATATAAAATCCCTAACACCTAATTCTTCAATTATCATCCATAAGACTTTTTTTACTCGCCTCCTCTCTCTCGACCATTCAAATTTCCTCTAACATATCGAAATTCTACAAACAATCCCCTACACCCTCCAAAGGCATCTCATTATGTATACTATTTTAGGCGCTGCCTAATCTGTGCAAAAATTGTGTTACCAACATATGAAAATATATATAAAACAACAATCCAAATTTAATACATCACACATAAATACTGAATGCAAATATAAAAATAATCAATGATAAAAGTTCTTTTAAATCAGTTCATATGCTTGGTATTGCAAATAGTCTGTTGATGTCACTATTACCTTAAGTGCTCTGTACTGTAATGTGCTGTATGTGGATACCTGCTCTGTGAGACAACCCTGTTTATATCCTTTGTCTTTTGATTCCCTGTGCTTGCACGTGCCTGCACTCCTTAAAATTGCAATAAAAATCTATTGAAATAAAATAAATTGGCCTGCAGCTTCCAAATATGTGTGGAGTAGTCTGGGAACTGTGAGACCACCACGTTGTTAACACAAAGGCAATCTTCAGCCCTAGCAACATGGTAGTTCAATAGACATATGACCATTGGGCGAGGAGGGTTACCCGGTGGGAGAGATCTGCCCAGGACCCTATCTGCCTGTTCAATGACAAAACAGGTGGAGAAGCAGTCCCTGCTAAACTCCTCTATCATCTAGCTCTCCATGAAGACCGCATGATCAGAACCCTCCGCTTTCTCAGGCAGACCCACCAGGCACAGATTGTTGCAGCAAAGCCTATTTTCTAAATTATATGCCTTGTCCTCTAGGGATTGGAGCCTAGTGGGCCAGTTTAGGGGTGAAGGGAGTAACTGTGTTTTCCAGCTCACTAATCCACTTTTCAGTGTCAGTAACCCTCTCCCTAATTTTATGCATGTCTTGGCATAGGATGGATATGTCTAGCTTCAGTTTCTCCACTTTCCCTATAAGGTGAAAATGATTCACCTTGATGATGGCTAGCATGTCAGAAAGTATAGGTTCCAGTGTCTCCTCCAACGCCCCAGATCTGGAAGTGGTCTGGAAAAGAAGCAGTGGTGGAGCCGAGGTCAGCGGGGAATCTCGTGGGGAGAAATCAGCAGCCTTGCCAAAGAGCAGGAGATGGGTGCTGAGCCATGGAGCTACAGCCATTGTGGAAGGAGCATGTAGTCATACTCATCCAGGCTGGAGGATGCTTTTTATGCTGTCCCATCCACCAAAACAGCAGCAGAGGAGGGAGTCGGCTGCAGTGAGTCCCGACATAGTGACAGGGCAATGGTGTGCAGAGCAAATAGGTCAGGATCAGACAGGATAACAGGTTCTCTGGAGCCACAGCAAGGATCGTTGGCTCACATGCCGCTTCCGACCACCTACTATAAATGTAGTTCAACATGGCCAATTTTTAATGGTTAATTGTGAGGCCCCTTATTTTGTTGTAAGCTAAGATCTTGTTCCTATTTTTGTTATATGTATGTGGCTTTTGGTATCTATAGTTGGAGTTGAGTTGAGTATAGAGAGAGTAAGGCCTTATTCCCACCAGTATATTAAAATGTACACTCTTTGCAAGGGCTGTGTGTATTTGGGGTCATGCACCTGCACCTGCAAAGCATGATCCAAAATGGAAGCAACAGTTGTGTCAATGCAGCAGCTGCATCCCAATTGGATGGACTGCCTGTATCGGAATGCACAGAACACCTGTGCATTACCATATGGGCAAACATGGCCTTTCATGGTTATACATGTCCATGTGAATGAGGTCTAATTTTGGTAAGTTTCAGTTATGGAAGCATATAAGCTTAAATATGGTAGACTGTGGCCTTGGGTGAGAGAGTGGTTGCAGTGTTTCATTTTTAAATATCTGTATGCTTGTAATGGAGCTTTAGAGTGTCCATGTAAAGAACCCCAGGAGTTTTTTTTCTGGCAATGAATAATTGTTATACTAAAGTGATATAGGTCATGGTCCTCCAGTGAAAGGCATTTGGACTCCTAGAAGGAAATTAGATTTTCACAATTTAAGGCTAGTAACAGCTGGGTACTTACATATCTCATGACAATTTTCCTTTACAGTAGAAGATAAAATGGTAATTCTCTACTAAAAGTAACAGATACAACATATTTCAGTAAACTTGACTTTTTTCTAAGGAGAAAAACAGATTTCCATTTTACATACATGCACTTTTAAAACACCTGAGCGCCTTTAAAATAGCCAGGCAAATCAAGCAAGGCAAACGATTGATAGAAAAAGATTTGGACTACACCAACATACTCACCAGCATGCATACTAGTTAAGTGTATTGTTAAAGGCAATGTGTGATTTTGTTAATGTATTTTTAATTATTATGTTCTGGACAAAAAAAAAATATGTAGTCAAGTTGTATGCATTATTGCATATGAACATTTAGTGAACTGTAATAATTTCCTGCCTTCCTTTATTATATGTTTCTTATGCCAATCATTACTGTTTGCTAAAAAAAAAACCTTTATTTTATAGTTCTTTAGTTACAGATTCAACTTAATAGTTCAGAAGAATGAATAACTTGCCTTTCTTCACCCTTCAAAGCTCTTTATAGAATTTAAATTAAGGAGATATGGTATGGGCTCTTTCACACTGGCAGCTGGATGGGGTGGGGGCAGTAAAAACAGATGCCTGAACTGTGGTTTTACCTCCCTCGGATCACCCACCAGACGTCTAACAATACAGCCTGGCAGCCATGCTGCAATGCTTTGGTTTGTAGCCGTGGTAATTTTAACTCAGGCTGCAGAGTTTGACAGGCAGTACCGCCTGTCAAACTTACCCATTGAGATCAAAAGGGTTACACTGTGAGACAAACCCTTTGCTCATAGGTATGGCATGGTCCTGCAATGTGAAGGGTTAGGTGTTTTTTAGATGAGAAGAAAAGGGGTTGATTTCCTAAAGGCAACTAGGCTGTTCACTTCACAAGGAAAGTTGCAGGGGCATTTTCCCCAGAGCTTAGTGAATGTGGTGAAATTTCACTTCACAAAGAATGAAACAACGAAAATAAAAAAACAAAGTTTTTGCTTGCATGATTGGGTTTATGGAAGTCAGCAGAGCCTCAATTCATTTAGTGAAAATTAAAACAGTGGCACTACTGAGTCTCCGGGGAAAAAGGTAATGCGGGGTGATGGCAGCTGCTCCCCTGAATCAGGTCTTGAGCTAGCCTACTGCACAAATATAAAAGAGAGAAAGAAAAGGGGGCACACCATCTAAGTGTAACCTGTATTATGATGTAGAGAAAGCAAGCAGCTGGTATAGGCAGAGTTTGGCTGGGAGGTGGCTGGATGATGAATGAGGAGGATCGCTTCTGGGTTTAGAGATGGAACACAAGCTGTCACACTATGCTGTCAGCTTCATGGAGTCCTCAGACTGGTCGGGTTGGATTGGCTGCACTCAGAGATGTCAGGGATGATGTCACTATGTCCAGGGGGCATGGTTACGTATTTTGGGGCTCTGCCCCTTTGTCATACCACTAAATATGCATGCAAAGTAAACAGTCAAGTTCTGCTTTAAGTGATCAGTTAGGTCCAAATAGAAACAGCTTCCCCCACAGTACTCAACCTTGTAATGATCGGTGCTTGACATAAATGCTACAGATGGTGCAGTGCCAGAACATCTCTGTAAATAGATGCGTTTCTTGTGTTTATAATGAAGAAAAAATCACAGAAGGCAGAATAAACAGTCTACGTTTCAGGGTCTTGTAGGGTCTTGTAGGGTCCCTTTCTGAAGGCAACATAGTTACATAGTTACATAGTCTGGCTGAAAAAAAGACAAAAGTCCATCCAGTTCAACCATTAATAAAAAGTTATAATCCTATCCCCACAGTTGATCCAGAGGAAGGCAAAAAGACCCAGCAAAGCATGATCCAATTTGCTCCTGCAGGGAAAAAAATTCCTTCCTGATATCCTGAGAGGCAATCTGATATTCCCTGGATCAACTTTACCTATAAATGTTAGTATCCAGTTATATTCTGTGTATCTAAGAAAGAATCCAGGCCTTTTTTAAAGCAATCCACTGAGCTGGCCAGAACCAACTCTTGAGGGATTCTATTCCACATTTTCACAGCTCTCACCGTGAAGAAACCTTTCCGTGTTTGGAGATTACATTTCTTTTCCTCCAGATGTAAAGAGTGCCCCCTTGTCCTCTGTGATGATCTCAGGGTGAATAGCTCTACACCGAGTTCACTATATGAACCACTGATGTATTTATACATGTTGATCATATCCCCCCTTAATCTCCTTTTCTCAAGAGAGAATACATTCAGTTACTCTAATCTTTCCTCATAGCTAAGCTCCTCCATGCCTCTTATCAGTCTGGTTGCCCTTCTCTGTATTTTTTCCAGTTCCCCAATGTTCTTTTTGTGAATTGGTGCCTAAAACTGAACTGCATATTTCAGATGAGGTCTTACTAATGATTTGTACAGGGTAATATGATATCTCTCTCTCTATAGAGTCTATACCACTTTTAATACAAGAGAGGATTTTGCTCACTTTAGAAACAGCAGCTTGGCATTGCATGCCATTATTAAGCTTGTGATCTACCAGAACTCCCAGATCCTTCTCCACCATTGATTCCCCCAGTTGTACTCTCCCTAGTATGCATGATACATGTATATTCTTAGCCCCCAAGTGCATAACCTTACATTTATCAACATTAAACCTCATTTGCCACATAGTTGCCCAATTAAATAGTGCATTGAGGTCAGCTTGCAAGTTGAAGAAACCCTGTAAGGGCGTTATTCCACTTCACAGCTTTGTGTCATCTGCAAAGACTAAAATGGTATTTTTAATCCCAGACCCTATATTGTTTATAAATATATTAAAAAGTAAGGGTCCCAGCACTGAACCTTGGGGTACACCACTAACAACCCTAGTCCATTCAGAGTATGAATCATTAACCACTTCTCTCTGAATACGATCTTTTAACCAGTTTTCTAGCCATTTACATACAGATCTTTCCAAGCCCGTAGAATTTACCTTACACATTAACCATGTGTTGGAAACTGTGTCAAACGCTTTTGCAAAATCCAAGTATACCACGTCCACCGCCACCCATCTGTCCAAGGTTTTGCTCACCTCCTCATAAAAAGAAATCAGATTTGTTTGCCAACTTCTGTCTTTCATGAATCCATGCTATCTGTTGCTTAAAATATTACAGCAAGAACTCATCTATGTGGTCTTTTATTAAACTCTCCAGTATCTTCCCAACTATAGAAGTTAAACTAACAGATCTATAATCCCTTGGTAAATATTTTGACCCCTTTTTAAATATTGGCACCACATTGGCCTTACACCAATCCAGTGGTACTATGCCAGTCATTAAAGAGTCCCTAAAAAGAAACAATGGCTTTGAAATGACAGAGCTGAATTCTTTAGGAACCCGTGGGTGTATACCATCCAGTCTCGGTTCTTTATTCACCTTTATTCTGTCTACATATTTTTGGATCATATCAATTATATAGTTAGCCAATGTGGATTATCTGGAGCTGTGTCAATACCATGCTTATTATGGACAAGAGCTCCTCCGTGCTCCTTTGTATACACAGAGCTGAAGAAGGTATTTAATAAATTTGCCTTCTCTTTGTCCCCAGTCACCCACTCTAGATTATTTTGTAATGGGCCTACATGCTTGGACCGGACCTTTTTACTATTAATATTTGAAGAATTTTTTTGGGTTGGTCCTGCTATCTTTTGCAATCTGTCGTTCGTTTTCAATTTTTGCGGCCTTTATTTCCTTTTTGCATATCCTGTTATATTCTTTGTAATGTTTAAACGATGATAGCGTTCCTTCATTTTTATATTTAATAAACCTCTTTTCTTATTATCTATAGCTTTTTTAACTTTGGCCGTAAGCCACATAGGTTTGATTTTTAGCCTTTTAAACTTGTTGCCCATGGGAATATATTTTGCAGTGTGTTCACATAAAGTCTTTTTGAAGAACTCCCATTTCTCTGTTGTGTTCATTGATGTCAATATTCCCTCCCAGTCTAAGTCTTGGAGAGCAGCTCTCAGCCTTGGAAAATTAGCTTTCTTAAAATTGAGCGTTTTTATTTTTCCCGTATGCGTTCGCTGTTTACAGCTAACAATAAATGAAATTATGTTATGGTTACTGCTACCCAAATGTTCTTTTATATGCACATTCATAATAAGCTCTGCATGGTTTGAGATTACCAGGTCCATCAGAGCATCATTCCTAGTAGGGGCCTCTATGAACTGTACCATAAAATTGTCCTATAGTAGGTTTAAACATTTTTGCCCTTTAACTGTTCCTGCAGTACCATTACTCCAGTCAATTTCCAGGTAGTTAAAATACCCCATTATTATCACTGTCCCAGGCCTTCCAGCCCTTTTGATCTGTGCAAGGAGCTGAGTCTCCACTTCCTTATTAACTATGGGAGGCCTATAACAAACTCCAATGATTACCATTGTAGTACGCACCCCCATGTGCAGTTCCACCCATGATACTTCAGCCTCATCACACTCTCCATCAACTAGGTCCTCTTTCACACTCGCTCTGAGATCACTTTTCACATAGAGACAGACACCACCACCTTTCCTATTTACCCTGTCTCCGAAAGAGAACATAGCCAGGAATATTAATGGCCCAGTCATGTGAAGAATGAAGCCAAGAGTCAGCAATACAAATTAAATCATAGTTCTCTTCATGCACCAAAGCTTCCAAATCACCTATTTTGCTTGGCAGACTTCTGGCATTGGTGAACAAACACTTTAATGCATTGACTCCTTGTTCACACATATTTTGAATATTTTTTATTTTCATACAAATGGTACCAATTTCACTGGTTGTTAGTAACATGGGAACCTTCTTATCTGCCATAGTCTTCCCCCCATCTTTCCCATTCCACCCTCCAATAAGTACTGAGCCCTGTCAGATCTGTCTACCCCATTATATTCTAATTCTCCCACTTCCGCTCGATCCTAGTTTAAATACTCCTCCAGTCTTCCCATAAACCTCTCCCCTAGCACAGCAGACCCCCTTCCATTTAGGTGCAAACCATCTCTAGCATATAGGTTGCACTCCAATGAAAAGTCAACCCAGTGCTCTAGAAACCCAAATCCTTCCCTCTTACACCAGGTCTTCAGCCATGCATTGAGTTCTCTAATCTCCCCCTGTCTTTCCTGAGTTGCGCATAGCACAGGTAAAATTTCAGATGACAGGATAACATGACATAGTGATGATAGGATGCATGATACTCATCTTTTCAATGTGCACGTGACTTAGTATCTTCGTATTCAGTTTCACTAATCAATGACTATCAAAAAGTTTATTAATATATGCAGATCACCAAAACAGCCATAAGACTTTCACATAATTTATGCAGTGCTTTACATTTGTATTGCACATCACTCCCTGCCCTCAAGGAGCTTACAATCTAAGGTTTCTAACTGACTTTCATACATACACATTCTAGGGACAATTTTTAGACAGGAGCCAATTAACCTACCAGCATGTCTTTGGAGTGTGGGAGGAAACCCATGCAGGCACAGGGAGAGCATGCAAACTCCAGGCAGGTAGTGCTGTGGTTGGGATTTAAACTGACAACCCTAGTGATGCTAGGTGGAAGTGCTAAGCACTTGCTACCAAAGCAAAGAAATTTCCCTCTCTGTATTATTTTTTAAAACAACATTTTATACACATACAAAGAGAACTGTGGCATTCTGTATTTAAAATGCCATGTGGGATAATCACTTGTTCAGATTTATATTATTATAGTAATTCTGTGATGTTTATATTTTCCAGTACAGACAAGGTTGTTTCAAACCATGTAAGGCAGATGCTGTAACTACAGACATCTTGCACAATTACTAGGCGTTGTCCCTGGATAGCATGTTTGCATTATTCAGACATGTAGGTCAATGCTTTAAAGGAACAGAGCTTTTGTCAGTGCTCCAATGAGGGGATTATTGCTCTTTGTATGTAAAATCTGCTTTGGGAATTGTGTTCTATTTTTAGCATGCTCTATATTTATACTAAAAGAGATTCCATTCCATGACAATCATTTATGTTACAAAGTAATGGTGTCACCAGCTTTTTGGTGTAGTATGTAAAGAAAGAAAACCACAAGCAACATTTGAACATTTTGAAAAAAAATAATCTATTCTTTGTGACTTTATTTATTTATTTATTAAAAATAGGAATTCCAGGTATGTATTTGTTTACATAGTTACATTGGTCCAGCTTGGACCAATATAACTATGCATATTCAATACCTATGGGGTATATATAAGCTGGAAATCACTGTCGTAGATACCTCTGCTCCAGTACTATATTTCTTTGGTAAACATAACTTAAATCTGTCTATATTATTTGTTTTTTGTGAAAGTTATAGTCTACAAGCTATGGTACCAATCATTGAAATCGATCACACCTGATCACACCTGTTGTACCAATGTCCTATCTCATTTCTTGAGACACTAACAAGCCAGGACAATACAAATTCCCCCCAAATGACCCCTTTTTGGAAAGTAGACAGTCCAAAGTATTTAGTCAGAATCAGTGAGTTTTTTGAAGCTGTAATTGTTCTCCACAATTCTACTGAAAATTAAGATTTTTTTTTTGGTCCACAAAATTGTCATATTAAAAGGCTATTTCTCCCACACGGCATATGCATACTTGCAAATACACACAAAAAATGCATTCTGCTATTGCTCCTGAGTATGGGGATACCACATGTGTGCAACTTTTTCACAGCCTAGCCACATAGAGAGGCCCAACATGCAGGGAGCACCATCAGGTGACCTAGGAATATAAATTACACATTTAATTTCCTGACTACCTACTACACGTTTGAAGGCCCTGGAGCTCCAGGACAATAGAATTACCCACAAAATTACCCCATTTTGAGAAGCAAACACCCCAGCATTTTTTTACACAAGTTTTTGGAAAATGTGGAAAGGAAATGAAAACTTATTTTTTTTACACAATGTTGTATGGTTAAGGCAGCAGGCAGGAACATGGTCCATAAAATGTCCTGGGTCATTACAGGGAGCGGGCAGAGATATGGTCAGCACAAGCAAAGTATTTTTCCAGGCAGCAGGCAGGAACATGGTCCATAAAATGTCCTGGGTCATTACAAGCAGCAGGCAGAGATATTGTCAGCACAGCCAAGGTATTTGTCCAAGCAGCAGGCTGGAATATGGTACTTAAAATGTCCTGGGTTATTACAGGCAGCAGGCAGAGATATGGCCAGCACAGCCAAAGTTTTTGTCCAGGCAGCAGGCAGGAACATCAGGCTTAGGGCCTAGGTCAGGTAGGACCAGGGCACAGGGGTAGAGGCTTCGCTCCACCCAATCTCTTTGAAGCCTCCAGACAAACAGACCCTGTTAAGGGAATTACAAAACCCGGAAAAAAACAAAAATGTGTTTTTCTCTACTCAGAACTCTACTTTGAAGCCCCTCACATATGTGAGACATCTGTGTTATCTTGAATTCCACTACTACAGCAGACGGACAAAAGATAAATCCAAGCATCAGGCAAAAAACATGGTTGATTAACAGGCTGAGGTTAGTCCAGAAAGAAGGCATAAATGTGGTTGATATTCCAGGTGGCAGGCATAAGCATAGTCGATAAACAGGCCAGGGTCAGTTCAGCTGAAAGGCAGAAACGTGGTGGATAAAAAATGCAAACAGCAGGCAAAGGTTTAATCGATAAACAGGTCGGGGTCAGTTGTGGTAGAAGGCAGTGGCATGGCTTGTTGAGGCAGCAGGCAAATGATCAGCAGAGATATTAAAATGGGGAAATGGCCGGTGTATGAAATATGGACTAATGTTTTAGTAATGTGTGAAAATGTCGGAAGCAGTCTCTGATGCACAGGCCTGGTTTGGAGGGACACTGGGGACAGTGAAAACAGTGTCTCTTCTAACTCCTCTGCTGCATCTTTTTTGGCGTTTTCGACCTGCTGGTGGAATGCTCTCAGGGAAGTGGTGCTCATGAAGTCTGCTCACATAATCAGAACAAATGCTTTCTGGGGGGGATCCTTGCTGATAGATAAGGGACATGACAACTTCTTGTATAAATGTCAGTGGGTCTTTCTGTGGATTTGGTGTAGGTGACACTGGGCATTATAAATAGCTAAATGAATAAACTAGATTGCAACTTTTTTATACCACAAACAGAACCTTCTTGTTGTTAAATAGGGCTGCAACATCTGATCCTTGAAATCCCCCCCCTATAGAGATTATAATCTTGAATGGCTGCAGGCTTTTGAATTGGATAGTGTCTTCCAGTAATTTCCACCAAGATGTGGATGGTGGACAGGATGTAAACATCTCTCTTATCCTTCCACTTCAGGGCCAGCACTTTGTCATTTCTTAGGATTGCTGATTCCCCCCTTTGTAGCCTGGTATTCACTAGAGATTATGGGAAGCCCTTCCTGTTTTTTCGGGAGGTACCACAGGCCAAGGTTTTCTCATGGTACAGGTGTCAAAAAAGGGGCAGACTGGTATAAAAATCTATGTAAATGTCATAGCCTTTTTGGAAAAGTGGATAAGCCAGGTCCCAGACAATTTTTCCACTTGTTCCAATGTAGGTTGGGCACTCAGGGGGATGGAGCTGGGAATCTTTGCCTTCATATACGCGGAAATATCCTTTGGCTCTTTCACAAAGCTTGAAGAGCTTTACTCCATATCTGGCCCTCTTACTTGGAATATATTGCCTAATTCCTAGCTGGCCAGTGAAGTGGACCAGGGATTTGTCTACACATACATTTTTATCAGGGACAAGAAGTTCAGAAAATCTTTGGGAAAAAAAATTAAGAAGTAGGCGAATTTTGTATAATTTGTCATAGTTGGGACAATCTCTGGGAGGGTACTGGGTATTGTCACTGAAATGAAGGAATCACATGATCATCTCATAGCGTGACCTGGGCATTACAGCAGAATGTGGTGGATTGGGTTTGTGGACCAGTATGCATGTCCTTTATTTTTTTTGTAAGCCCCATGTTAAGGGTGAGGCCCAAAAATAACTTAAATTCCTCCAATGTAAGAGGTCTCCATTCAAATGGATGGGCATAGGATGAACTGGGGTTGTTAGTAATTAATTGTGCGGCATAAAGGTTTGGCTGGCCCACAATAAACTGAAGCAAAGGGTCGGTCAAAAATAAATAAAAAAAATCTATTTCTGAAAAATTCTTAGTGTTGGCCTGTGGGAATGCTTGCTGATCCAGATTTGGAGGGCAGCCACAATGGGTTGGCATGAGCATTTGGGAGGTATGGTTAGGCCCTGATTCTTGGCGTTTGATGGAATATTCCAGTGCTGGTACTGGTTCTTTCATCTATGGGTCTAGCGCCATTGGCATTTGCAGATTTACCATTGGGGTATATGGCGCTGCTGGTGGCTGCCTTGTTTTCAGAGCACAATATCCTTTTAAGAGGACCCTTTCCTCCTCTGATCCACTTCTTTCGATGGGTTCATACACTGAATCAGAATAGGACAGTGAGAGCTCCCTGCTGCTCTCATCTGTCATACTTAGTATTTTGAACGTCTCCTCACTAGTGGAAACTTTTGTTGACATGGCTGGCTCTGGTGACACTGGGACAGGTAGACTGCTGTTGTTGGCTGTAGGACGGGTATCCTGGCTATGATGACTGTGTGACGGTACTCTGATTGTGGCTGTGTGACGATATTCTGCTGATGGTAGCACTAATGGAAGATGTGTGACATGTGCGCTGCTGGGCACTGCTGGGCGACAGATGCACTGCTGATGAGCACTGATGTGCAACAGGTATACTGATGGGTGACGTGTACACTGATGGACACTGATGGGTGACAGCTGCACTGCTGATGGGCACTGATGGGCGACAGGGGCACTGATGGGTGACAGGTGCACTGATGGGCAACAGATGCACTGCTGATGGGCATTGATGGGTGACAGGCACACTGATGGGCACTGATGGGTGACAGGTGCACTGTTGATGGGCACTGATGGGCTACAGGTACACTGATGGGCGCCGGGTACACTGATGGGTGACAGGTGCACTGCTG
Source organism: Staurois parvus (assembly GCF_062004578.1). Taxonomy (NCBI): domain Eukaryota; kingdom Metazoa; phylum Chordata; class Amphibia; order Anura; family Ranidae; genus Staurois; species Staurois parvus. Next base: position 7,622,022 of record NW_028317979.1, on the reverse strand, counting down.
ATTGGCACTGATGGTCTACAGGTACACTGATGGGCACTGATGGGCAACAGATACATTGAAGGCCACTAGTAACACTGATGGGCACTGTGACGGGGCTATGATTTGTGTATTCACTGTAAAAAACTGAAACTCACTGTTAGAAGATTCTTCTTCTCGCACAAGATTTGTGTGTGAGGAGAGGAAGCTGGTAACAGTGAGTTACCACTCTGTGTGACAGGCTGTGATTGTTGCATGGTAAAGAACCGCAGCCAATGACTATTTACCAGGATCGATAATAAACTGTGTCCAAGGGACACAGTTCACCAGTGATTGCCCCTGGGGCCATGCATGTGCGATTAGAGTGGGAGGACGTCCTATGACGTCCTCCCAAAATGAGAGAACCGCCACCCATCCATCATTTTATTATATGGCGGGCGGGAGGCAGTTAAAGAAAAGTCCACAATTGGGAATATGATACCTGTTCCACCCATTTCTATGGTGGAACATGTAACATGTTTCCAAGGCAGCAGCAAGTGCCCAATCCTCTCCCCCTCTCTGTGACAGCATTATGGGGAGAAGTTCCCAGTACTAGCTGTCACTTCTTAATAACAGCTTGGCTATGCGAGAAGAGCTCTCTGAATGAATGAACTACAAGTTCCGACAACCTTAGCGGCTGATGACAGTGCCATGGTAGTTAATAAACTACCATGACACCATGGAGCATTGTGGTAGTTTATTTTTACTTCCTGTCAGTACATCTGCTTGCCTGTAAATCCCATACGGGCAAGCAGATATATTGACAGACCTGCCGGAGACCAGCATGGCATTTGCGATCTGCTGATCGCTGGTGCAATGCTTTACATGTTTCTGCAACAAAAAATATTAAATATGCATTTTTTTACCTGCAAAAAATGTGCATTCAAAAAGGTGAATTTCTCCTTTAACTATGAAAAAAAGCAAAAACACCCCCAGTCTTCCAAGACAGCCCATGTTAAAGTAATGGACGATTGGACATAGAGGAGAGGTGGGGCAGTGACATCATGCTCTGGATCTCATGGAATCAGAAAATGCTTTGTATTGATTAAGAAAAAGTAAAGTGTTCTCTGAGAGGGGGAACTCCTATGTTCAGAATGCAGCAGGGCAGCTGCAAAGCTTGGAACCTGGAACGTAGTGGAAATCACTGGAGTACAGGTATAATATATGGACCAATGTAACCATGAAAAAGATTAGTACCTGGAAATTCTTCTTTAACTATTAAAACTATTTTAAATGTTAATATGTCAACCCATGTTAAAGTAAACCGTTTCTTAAGAGATTTATGGGGGCTGCCGTTGTCTAACCTCCCTCAGAAAATGCTAGTTGACTGTCTGTCATCTCTGGCTTCAGTACTTTGAGTCACTTTCCAGGAAGTAACCATAACAGGAAAGTCATAAGCCTTCTATCTAAATTCTTGTTTTGCAGGAAACTGAGGGGCACTTTGTCTATGTATTGTGGTGTTCCCAAAGGAAAATAAAAAAAACTCATAAAAAAAAAGTTAAACACTACATTCACACTATTACAACTCCCATTCCAATGGCACCAAACTTCAATAGTGGCTAAAAATTCTATTTAAAAATTATATACAAAATTTATGCACAGAAGATGATATATATATATATATATATATATATATATATATATATATATACACACATATATTACACACACCCACCCTTAACTTCAACCATAATTAAAGTATTGCACATCCTATCCCTCTGATCCAAAAATAGAAGTGAACAAGTAATTTGATGTTGAACACAGACAAAGACAACAAATTATTCTGTTAGTAGTAGGTCAATGCTTGGTTTAAGAAGACAATAATAGTAGCAATTTTTAGGATGGCCTCACATGCTCAGATGTCTTTATTCCATTCCTTTATAATTTGAAATATGCAGCTTGTCTTAAATAGCCCACAATCAATTTTCAGCCTTAAATAAATGAACAAAGTAATATCTGACAATGTAAAACAATCTCCTAAATTACACAATATCCACTTTTATCACTGCAAAAATCTTTGTAATCTTTTTGTATAGTTTCACTTAGACCATTCTAATATATTGCTAAAAAGAAATCCCATGGTTGTGTATATGGGCTCTAATGATTTCCCTCACTGCAAATCTTTGTTTAAAATTTACTGTGCGACAAAAATCAATTACAAATCTACCAAAACTCTTTACATTCAGCAACTTTGTAACTAAGTTAAATTTACAGAGGTTTACATTTTTAATTCAACCTATGGAAAACATTGCTTAAACCAGAAGCTTTCTTTAACAATTGTCTTCAACAGTTCAGGTTGTGTAGAAGTAAAATCCAGAGATGTAAAACATAAGTAAAAACCAAATGTGCGAATGCTAAAAAAAATGGCATTGATAATGGCAACAGCAATTAAGTATATAAACGCAAACTGAGGAAGAGAGAAAGAATGAGAGAGAAGAGAAAGAGAGAGAGAGAGAGAGAGAGAGAGAGAGAGGTGAGTTTACGCTTGTGGAATCCAGAATATTGGCTGGAATAATGAGGGATATTTTCATTGCTTTGAGCAGTTGCTCTCCCACAGTTCCACTCATGGTCACTGAGTTGTGCTCATTAGTTAATGATGTATGACTCATATGGAAGGCTGCACTGCTCCACAGTACTTGTTGGAGTTTGCATGTTGTCACGCACATCTGCTCTATGAAAAAGGCAACCTGTGAACAGCTCCGCTTTAAAATTATACTGCATTGGAATGTGCTGTTTGCAACTATGTTGCCATGTGTGACCAACAAAAAAAGAGGGCATATATAATTGTTATGTTATTATGTGTACTTGTTTACTTTTAAATATATTTAAAAGCATAAAGATAAAATATATAGTAAAATATTGAAGCACTTCCCTTTTGCAATGGTATCATGGCATTGTATGATTGCAGTATATGACCTGCTTGGTGAGCAGGTTCCTGGCACAGGATCAGGTGCGTATGCAGCAGAATAGGGGTAAATGTAAACCCCAACTAGATGGCACTTAGTTCAGTAACGCCCCCCTCTGATATTACATAAAATGCAGGACCAGTCATCCCACTGTAGTGAAAAAAGGCACAGGTTATATGAGAGAGGCAACTCTGCTCTGAATTCAGGAGCAGTGCAGTATCGTTGCCACCCCATCAGAGCAAGCTTTATAAGGTGAACTTCACTGGCAAGATCAACATGTGTTTGTGGGACTTTGCAAGGAGACTAAGAATAAACTGTAAGTGCAGATACACTTACAGTATAAGTAAATACTTCAGCACATATTTTTAAAATGGGAGAACAAAGTTCTACTCTAAATGTAATTATTGTATACTGTTAGTATAACTAGATGAATATGCATTATAATATTTTCCTAATTTTTTTTTTTTTTTAATTTAAATATTTATTCATTTTCAAACAAACCAATACAAAATACAAAGTTTCACGATAAATAATACAACATACCAAAATCTCATAAAACCCTTATTTCGTATCTTTTTCTCCCACTAATCCCCTTTCTTTCAACCCACCCTCCACCCCCTCCCGCTTCTTTAAACCCATGACATCTATCTGATCGACTTATATCTCACATCCTCTGGATACAAAGAATTGGAAGATAGAAAGAATAACAAATTACTATGTTTTCTCCTTTTTCTTTCCCCTTTCTCTCTTCACGTTCTTTCTTTCCCCTTTCTTTGCTCTTACTTATTCAGTACCTTCTTTTACCTTTACCTTAAATTCCTCCCATTTCTCCCATTTCTTATAATATGCTTCTATCCTATCTTCCTGTATATAATAAAGTTTTTCCAATCTCGCAATCTGGTCAACTCTATTTATCCAGTCCTCTACTCTCGGTGCCTCAACTTTACGCCAAAACCTGGGGATCAAACTTTTTGCTGCATTTAGATAACTCCCTATACCCAATTCTCTATATTTATTCTCAGATATTATTGGGTTATGAAAAAGACAGGTTTCAGGGTCCAGTCCAATCTCTGTTCCAGTAATAATCCTAATTTGATTTATGACTTTTTTCCAATATATTTGTATTTTTAAACAATCCCACCATATGTGATACATCGTGCCCAAACCTCCACATCCTCGCCAGCACCAAGGTTGTTTTTCCCCACTCATCTTGTGCTCAATCATCGGTGTGACATACCACCTTGTCAAACATTTAAAATTCATTTCCACCTCACGCATGCTTATATTTTCGTGTATCCTTTTATATATTTTTCTCTGTGTGTGTGCTCTTCCCATTCCACTCCTAAATCCCTTTCCCATTTTTCTATGTACTTTAATTTTGACTTACTATCTAAATCAGTGAGTGCTCTGTATGCTTTAGCAGTGCTGTGCCTCCCATCTCCCCGTGCTTCTAAGTACTTCTCAAATACGTTCCAGTCTTTCCTAGTTCTAAGGGGTTTCGTCAGTTTCTCCACAAATTGTTTCAATTGATTATATCTCCATATATCTATCCTAGTGAATATCTTTCCCTCTTCCCTTTTCAATTCTTCCAATGTTCTTAATTTTACCCCCTCCATTATATCTCTCAACTGGGCGTCTTCTTTTTTAATCCATCTGCCTGTGATTTCCTCTTTACCTGGGGGAAAGAACTCTGAATTTCTTAGTGGCATTAGCAAGGAATTAAAATCCCATTTCCTCTGTTTGTGCATTTTATCCCACTCCCTAATTACAATCCTCGTGTATATACTCGTGTTCTCCCCTAGTTCTCTAAACTGTGCTGGCACCCACACACTCCTACTCAAATCTTTTCTACTAAGTGTATTTTCTATTGTGACCCAATGTTTACTCTTTGAGTTGTGCATCCAATCAAAAATTCTTGCTAAAATAACTGCTCTGTGATATCTTTTAAAATCCGGTACTCCCAACCCCCCTTTTTCTTTATTTCTACTTAGCACTTCATATGATATCCTAGGTTTTTTATTTTTCCATATATATTTTGTTATCATTCGCTTAATTGTTCTAAAGTACACCTCTGGGAGATTAATGGGAGTCATCTGGAATTTATACAGTATCTTAGGGACAATTACCATTTTTATCAGATTAATACGACCTAGCCAGGAAGGATTACCTCCTCCAATTTTCTTCAATTCCTCCCTAATCTCATTTAACAATGGGATATAGTTAGTTTTATAAAGGTTTTTCTGTGAAGGAGTAAGTTTTACTCCCAGGTACTTTATTTCTCTATCTTTCCATATAAAGGGAAATTCTCTCTGGATTTTTCTTTTTCACTCTTTGGAAGATTTATATTTAATATCTCTGTTTTACTCGGGTTAATTTTTAAATTTGACATTTCCCCGTATTCCTTCAATGTTTTCATTAGGTTAGGGAGTGTTATCCTAGGGTTTCCAACATAGAACAATAGATCATCCGCAAAGGCTGCTATCTTATGTTCTATCTTTCCTACATTGATTCCCTTTATATCTATGTTTTTCCTAATTGTTGATAGCAGGGGTTCCAGAGATAGGACAAACAACAATGGGGAAAGTGGGCAGCCCTGCCTAGTTCCGTTTGACATTAAAAAATTCTCTGATCTCTCTCCATTTACCATTACCATCACAGACGGTCTTTCATACAACCTTCCAATCCACTTTCTCATCCTATTACCCAATCCCAGGACCTCTAATGTATCCATCATGAAACTCCAGTTGACCCTGTCAAACGCCTTCTCTGCATCTATCGAGAGCAGCACCACTGGATTTTTTCCCGTTTTACTTTTCTGTATTAACAGAAGGGATCTCAACCCATTGTCTCGGCCCTCTCTTCCTCTAACAAAGCCCACCTGATCTCCATGTATCCAATCTGGCATCAGATCTTTTAACCTATTCGCCAATACCTTTGCATACAGCTTGGTGTCTATGTTCAATAATGATATCGGTCTATAACTTGAGCATTGGGTGATATCTTTACCTTCCTTATGTATTAGCACCACCTGTGCAAGTAGGGATTCCTGCCTCATCTCCATCTCTCCCCCCCAGTGAGTCCATATATATCTTTAATTTAGGTAGCAATAAGTCACTGTATTTTTTATAATACTTCACGGTATACCCATCTGGACCTGGACTTTTTCCCATCATAAAGCTGTTTAATGCTATTTTTAATTCTTCCTGTGTAATGTCAGATTCTAATGAGTTTAATAGTTCTTCACTTAATTTTGGTAATCCTGCATTTCTTAAATATTCCCTTCCTTTTTCAGTGTTTACCATTTTATCCTTAATTATAGCATCCTTGGGGGCAATGTTATATAATTTACTATAATAATCCTTAAATGTCTTTGCAATATCTTTGGTTGAATGGACTAACTCTCCCTTGGAGTTTTTTATTTTATCCATATAGTTCCTGTTCTTCTTTCTCCTCAGGGCTCTCATCAGATATTTTCCCGATCTATCTCCCCATCTATATCTTTCCCCAATGATCTTATTAAAAGTTCTCATTTTTTCTTCCTCCATTACTTTCTCCAGTTCTTCCCTCTTTTTTATCATGTTTTGCTCTATCTCTTTCCTTATGTTGTTTTTATGTAGGAGTTCCATCTCGGTAATTTCCTTCAAAAGCCCACTAATCTTCTCTCGCCTTTCCCTTTTTTTCTTTGCCCCAATCGCAATAAAGATTCCTCTTATATATGCTTTATGTGCCTCCCATACTGTAGCTAGTGATACGTCCCCCGTTTCATTTTCCTCAAAGAACCTCTCTATCTCTTCCCTGATCTTCCGGTCAGTATCTTGGTCCATGAGGAGTGCCTCATTCAACCTCCATAACGGGCCCCCTGACGGTTTCCCTCCCCATCTTAATTTCATTACCACAGGTGCGTGATCCGAAAAAGTCATTGCTTCTATTTTTACCCTAATCAAATCCTCAATAAGTCGATGGTCCACCAATATGTAATCTAATCTAGAGTATGTCCTATGTACACTAGAGAAAAAAGTATAATCTCTATCTCTCATGTTGACAATTCTCCAACTATCCACCAGTTGACTCTCTTTCATCACCTTTTTCAATTCTCCCATCCCCCTATTTCCCCCTCTCTGCACTACAGATGTTGTGTCTATTTGTGGATCCATACATATATTAAGATCACCCGCTACTATTAAATATCCCTTTCTAAAGTCCATCAATCTTCTCATAACCCCTTTCAAAAATATCTCCGGTTTCCTGTTAGGGCAAATATATATTTGCAAACGTACATTCAGTGTCCTGCAGTTTACCTTTCAAGAACAAGAACCTCTCTTCCGGGTCCACCTTTCTATCCTCCAGTTCAAACCTGATGTTTTTTGCAAATCCTATAGCCACACCCTTCGCTCTCTTAACTGGGGAATCTGCATAATACCATGTCGGGTGATGTCTAGAGTTCAGCTTAATGTTTTTTTTCAATTCTAGATGAGTTTCCTGCAGAAATACAACTGAGGCCTCTCTGTGCTGTAATTCTCTATATAGTCTAAATCTTTTACCCGAGCAATTTAAACCATTTACATTATGGGTTACCAAACATATTTCCTCCATATTTTATTTATCTCCTTCCTATTTTACCATTTCCTTTCTTCTTCCCCTTCCTTATACCTCTTCTCTCATACAAGATGTCAATTTTTAGGCCCCCTTTCCCCGCTCCCTCCCCGATTCTCTCCCTCCTATCCGCCCCTCCCCCCCCCCTCCGCCTACCCTCCCTCCCTCTCCCCCCCCCCTCTCTTATTTAGATTTTCCATTTGCCTACTCTTCTTTTGAGGGTCCCACCCCCCCAAGTGCCCCTCCCCCCTCCCCCCTCTCCCCTATTAGGCTTTTTGTTTGCCTATGAATCATTTGTGGAAAAGGTCCCACTTTTGATTCCAACCTGGGGGTTCAGCTCCGTCCATGTACCGCTCACCTTCCCCCCCTCCTCCCCGGTGTCCCTCTATCTTATTTGGTCTCTATTTTCTCTTCTAATTAGCTGCCATTCCTCTTTTCCCAAGATATATGACTCTCCCTCTTCCTCTTCCCATCCCGGAATCTCTATTCTCTGCAATTCAAATTTATTACAGAAGTCTTTCATATCCTCAGGGGATCTCAAAAATGCTGTGACTCCATCTCTCCAACCGATTAAACATGCTGATCGACCCCATCTATATTGCACATTATGTTTTTTCAACAGTTCCAATAATGGTTTCAGTGACCTCTTTCTTCTCAGTGTCCCAGGTGTTATATCTGCAAAGATTTGAATATTTTTCCCTCCATATTTAATATTTGATCTTCCTTTGATCTTCTTCCATATCTCATCCTTATCTCTGTAATTATGGAATTGAACGATTATATCTCTTGATTTTTCAGGGCCTTTTTCTTGTTGGATCTTTCCTATCCTAAAGACTCCATCTAATTTAAACGTCTCCGCAACAGTTCTATCCATTATGGAGTTCATGATTTTGCATGTGATCTCCTTTAAATCTTCCCCCTGTAGCAGTTCTGGGACTCCTCTTATTCTAATATTATTTCTCCTTTCCCTATTTTCTTGATCCTCCATCATATTAAGCAGTCTTTTTTGTTCCTTCCGGGTATCTATTATCAATTTCTCTAGTTTTGGGATAATTTGGGTATGGTGTTTAACTGTGTCCTCCGTTTCTTCCACTCTAATTAACAACTGTCCCATTTCTTTCCGAATTATCCCCATTTCTTGCTTTATTGATTTTTCCAAGTTTTTAAACATCTCCGCCATTTCCTTTTTATTCGGTATTTGCAAATCTTTTTCAATTTCACCCGTCTCCATTCCTTCTATTGTTTGTTGGCTATTGTTGACTGCTCCCAAGGAGGATCTTAAGCTATTATCAAAGCTTATTTCCAGGTCACTCCTTTCACTTATTTCCTGAGTTCTTACTGGAGTCAATTTCCCCTGCGACGTATATTTTTTTTATCGTTGCAGTTTGGATTTGGGAGTTCTTGGGCATGCTTCCTTTGCTGCTTTTCCCTTTCATATCGCATGTAGGTTTTTTTTTTTTCTAAGGCTTTTTACAACTCTGGAATGTTTATATTTAAGCTGTCATTTCTTTTCTTCTGCTAATCCTCAGACCCTCTCTAGGAACCCCCTCCTTGATTCTTTAAGCTGAGTCTCAGGTAACCTAAGATGCAGACCATACAGTTATCACATAGGCAACTCAACAGCTCTCACTCACCCTCCTCTCTGGAGCAGCTTCAGAGTTGCAGTCCTGAGTTCTTTTGTCTCCTGTGACCGTATCCTCTTCTTCAAGGGGGTTCCTTTGGGTCCCTTTTTCCTCTTCTCCCTTATGCTGCACAGATTTTCCTGGGAACAGCTTAATGGTGAACTTAACCTGGGAACAGCTTGATGGTAACAGTCGGACTGCGCTTCTCCCAGCCTCCTAGGATACCGGCCGGTTTCTCTCTCTCCCAGCAGTCCACCGCGGCATACCACGTGGTGCCGCCGCTCCTCCTCGTCGCTCGGCAACCCCACGCTCTCTTCGGGATCACCACAGGCAGACCTCCGGAGAATGGCTGCCTCGGCTCCCCGCTTCCAGGCCGGTCCCCGTATCACCGCCGGGATCTCCCGCTACTTCAGGTTGGTCTCCAGCAGCCCACCAGCACAGCCAATTAGACCCTCAGGCCACTCAGGGAGGGTAGGTGGGGAAGGCTATCGGAGAGTGTCTATTCTCCGCTCTCCTGTGCCGCCATGCTCAGGCTCCACCCCTCTCGGGTAACACTCTTCCTAATTTTTTTTTTTTTGTTTTAAACATGAAGACTCAGAGGACCTAATTTACTAATGTGTGAGTTAAAGTAAAGTGAACCTAAGCTTGACTGCTATTTTGCAATTTGAGAGCTGTGCATAGTAACCAATCAGCTTCCAGGTTTACAAGCTGAAGTTAGAAGCTGATTGGTTAATATGCACAGCTGCACCAAATTCAGTGTGTACCAGTTTTAGTAAATCCCCCCCTGTCTCTCAAATAGAGTTGTAAGCCTCCTCTGTAAACTCCTTAAGTCATTTGATAGATCTGATTGGCAACCCAACATTTAACTGAAGTAGCTTGAAATTGAAGTGCTGATACTGGCAGGATCTTAATGTAAGAAACTGTGCAATAGAGTCACAAATATTGTTAAATATAACCTGTATACAGTGGGGGCATGATTCCAAGCATATGTATTTTGAGTTTGAATATACTTTTAACATTTAGTGAAATTTTTATGTTTTACAACAAAAAACTAATATTTTATTTTTTTCCAAAATGTTCGGTCTTTTTTCATTTTAGCACAAAAGAAAAAACCCAAGTGGCGATCAAATGCCACCGAAAGAAAGCTCTACTGGTGTGAAAATCAATTTAATTTGTGTACAGTTTTGCATGACTGTGCAATTGTCAGTTAAAGTAGTGCAGCGCCATATAGCAACAAATGACCTTGTCATGAAGGGAGGTAAATCTGCCCATGGGCAAGTGGCTAACGAAAAAAAAAAAAAGCTCTTGCACACCTAATTGCTTCTAAAGCCCAGACATTTGCTATCAGGTGACCCTCTAAAGGATTCTCTGTGGACTCAGGTGATCAATGCCAATATACAGTATAAAGGTAACCAGGAATTGAAGTGGACATCCCAAGAGGAAGTCTGCCATGTTGCAGAGCAGAAGAAGAGAGAATTCAACCTGGTCTGTCATGTGCCAGGCTAGAAGACCGTTCATAAAAAATATATTTTTTTACTAATATGCAATTAAATAATCTGTGCGACTAGCTACCACACTAAGATGCACTGCTGTGCAAATGAAAAAGTGCTTATCAATCAAAATATGTGTATAAAGTAAGCTATGCTCCTAAATAAATAATAAAAAAACTATATATAAAATATTTACAACAAATCATCAATGAAAAGCACTATGAATGGAGGATGGGAAGGTGAATTAAAGGTCCACTCCCTCCAATTCATAGAATGCCTTTCATCAATGCTTCTGTGATGGAGGAGGGGCAGAAAGAGCAGGTATTTTAGAAACTCTTGATGAGTGCCCATTACAGGTCCAGCATCTACTAGTGTATGGCCAGCTTTACATAATGATTAAAAACCCTTTCCCCAGTGGACTATCACTTTCAGATTAGTCCCAGGAGCCTTGCTTGAAATACAAGGTCAAAGCAGATCTTTAAAAATGGACATTCTTTTAGTTAACAATCAAAAGTGCAGCTCCATGTGGTTTGATTCCTGGTTCCAACACCTCTTCCTTCATATGAAAGTGTCGATTGACACAGGGTGTATTGCAAGGGCTCCAATAGAGCAATATTGTATTGGGGGGAAGATACATCGAAGTTGAATATAAGTGGGTCAGGGGTGAACTTTGAAAAACTTGTTTGATATTTGGTAATGGATAACTTCTATCTCCTATGTAACTTTTATCTCTATGTATATGTTTTCCATTCTCCATAAAATAGCATGTGACCAGATCACTTATTAATAAAGATATGACAATTCATCAAAGGCAATTCTACAGTCAGAATTTTTGTATTACAAATTGTATCATGCTGCCTTGTTCCAGCTTATTAGTTTTCCAGCTTTGCTTATTTAGCTTTATTGGAAATGGCTGTCAGCCTTATCCCAGGTTAGATGTGAAAACTATAAGGTCTGTGGGGAAATCACGGCCTCCAAAATATTGCATCTCTTAGCAGATAATAGTTTTATCTTGCCTTGAAACTGCATACTTCACTGCAAGGCTGTGCATTCATTATATGAGCTTGAGTTTATATACAGTGTTGAAACTGAACTCCTGAGCAAAATCCACATTTTAAACACATACAGTTTTATCCTAAAGTCTAACCACCCCTGTCCAATACACATTTTGCTCCATTTCTATTACCACCAGCATTCACATTACAGGTACAGTTGCAAGAAAAAGTATGTGAACCCCTTGGGATTACATGGAGTTTTGCATGAATTGGGCATAAAATGTGCTCTGAACGTCACCTAAGTCACAACAATAGAAGAACACAGTCTGCTGAACATAATACTACACAAACATTAGATGTTGCCATGATTTAATTGCACATAACATGTAAACATTCACAGTGCAGGGAGGAAAAAGTATGTGAGGCCCTAGCTTAATGACTTCTCCCAGAGTTAATTGGAGCCAGCAGTGAGCCAACCTTGACTCCAATCAGTGTGATGATATTGGATGTGTTGCTGACAGCTGTCCTGCCCTTAAAAAACACATGCCTGTTTTGGGTTTACTGGTTTCAAGAAGCACTGTCTGATGTGAACCATGCCTCGCAGAAAAGAGCTCTCAGAAGACCTACGATCAAGAATTGTTGACTTGCATGAAGCTGGAAAAGGTTACAAAAGTATCTCCAAAAGCCTTGATGTTCATGTGTCCATGGTAAGACAGACTGTCTACAAATGGAGAAAGTTTAGCACTGTTGCTACTCTTCCTAGGCGTGGTCGTCCTGTAAAAATGACTGCAAGAGCACAGCGCAGAATGCTGCATGAGGTAAAGAAGAATCCCAGAGTGTCAGCTAAAGACCTACAGAAATCTCTGGCACATGCTAACATTTTTGTTGACACATCTACAATAAGGAAAACATTAAACAAGAATGGAGTACATGGGAGGACACCACGGAGGAAGCCATTGCTGTTCAAAAAGAATATTGCAGCACGTTTGAAGTTTGCAAAAGAGCACCTGGATGTTCCACAGCACTACTGGCAAAATATACTGTGGACAGATGAAACCAAGATTGAGTTGTTTGGGAAGAACACACAACACTATGTGTGGAGAAAAAAAGGCCCAGCACACCAACATCGAAACCTCATCCCCACTGTGAAACATGGCGGAGGGAGCATCATGGTTTGGGGCTGCTTTGCCGCCTCAGGGCCTGGACGGATTGTTGTCATTGATGGGAAAATTAATTCCAGAGTTTATCAAGACATTTTGCAGGAAAACGTACGACCATCTGTCCGCCAACTGAAGCTCCGCAGAGGATGGGTGATGCAACAGGACAATGACCCAAAGCATACAAGTAATTCAACAAAACAATGGCTGCAACAGCACAGAATACGCCTTCTGGAGTGGCCCAGTCAGAGTCCTGACCTCAACCCGATTGAAATGCTGTGGCATGACCTTAAGAGAGCGATTCACACCAGACATCCCAAGAATATTGCTACACTGAAACAGTTTTGTGAAGAGGAGTGGTCCAAAATGACTCCAGATCGTTGTGCAGGTCTGATCTGCAACTACAGGAAACGTTTGGTTGAAGTTATTGCTGCCAAAGGAGGGTCAACCAGTTATTCAGTCCAAAGGTTCACATACTTTTTCCTCCCTGCACTGTGAATTTTTACATGTTATGTGCAATTAAACCATGGCAACATCTAATGTTTGTGTAGTATTATGTTCAGCAGACTGTGTTCTTCTATTATTGTGACTTAGATGACGTTCAGAGCACATTTTATGCCCAATTCATGCAAAACTCCATGTAATCCCAAGGGGTTCACATACTTTTTCTTGCAACTGTATATAGGGCTGTTCATTTTTATCAGTATTCTGAACCTCAGAGGGTGTCAAGAATGATCCATAGTAGAAAACCCAGCACTCTATATGGAAAAAAATATATACAGTATATGTTTAAATAAACAAACACACATTCTTGTAAAGGAGAATTTCAGCCACAATTCAGTTGTAGATAAGCAATATTTTTGGACAGCATGCTGAATACAATACAATGTGGCTCTGGATTAGATATGTATGTGTCAGGAATGGACTGGCCAGCAATAGTGGGACTCAGCTGCCTTATGAGCTGCAGTACCAGGGCTGGCCAGCGGGTGCTCCCAGCAATCAGAGACTCAACCTTGCAGCCAGTCAAACACCTGGAACTAATTAGACTGGTGTATTTAAGGGACATTCAGACCTGCAGACTCTGCCTTGGTGTTATGTTTTTCCTGGGCCCTGTATCCTGTTCCTGCTTCCTGTTTCTGTTCCTATTCCTGTTCCTGTCTTGTTGCTGACCCGGCCTGATCTATACCTCTGCTGACTTCTCCTGCTCTGACCCCGGCTCGTTCCTGACCATCCCTCTGCCTGACACTCTGTACCACGCTGCCCGCTACCTGCTGACCCTGGCTTGTGACCCCGACCATTCTCCGCTTGCTCCCCCTGTACCTACCTGCCCGATTGATATTGACCCAGCCTGCCTGACGACGCTCGCATTGTTTGTACTGTTATCTGTGGGTGGTTGGTTGGGTTTGTTTGCACTGTATTATGTTTAGTATTGCACTGCGTTTATGTTTGTATTGTTAGTGTTAATAAATCGTGTTGTTTATAACATATCTGAAGTCTGCGTTTCCCTGCGTCAGTCACACACCTCTGGTCATACCCGGGAGCCCTGACAGTATGATTTGTTTTGATATGAATCGAAATTCGGACAGAATTTACTTTATTCAGACATTCAGATGTATCTGAATCTCTGAATCACAATAGTAGCAAATTTCAACGAATCTGAAATAAAGTATAGCAAAACAATTAATGCATTTGTATTCATTCATTTCATTCAGATGACATGATGTTATAGGATTGGGCCTTTTGCTAATGTACAGTATGAAGCACCTAAAATAACGTAACAAGATAACAAATAATCAGAATTGATCCGGACCCATTTAATTTTTGTTTTGCATTAACATTTTTCATTTTTATAAAAAATACACTACATATGAAACATATTGCAATAAATACAGTAAGGTATAACACTGAAATAATGATGATGATTGATGATGATGATTCCTTTTTATTGTGTTTGGGTTGGATGGAGGTGGATCCATCAGAATCTCTGAATCATAACATAATGAATGAATCCAAAATTCGTCCATTTGTCACTTTCAGATGCACAGAACTCCAGTCGATGTTGTTCAGTCAGCTCATTCCATTTCTCTTGTGTGTTGGACTTGTGACTCAGAGTACATAAGTAATCTCCCAAAATAACAAATGAACACATTAAAATGAATATAGCCAATCTTCCGAAACAACTTCTGAAAATACAAATCTATTCGGAACACTGAATATACAAAAAAAAATCTGAATATATGACTTTTTTTTAAACAAATTTCAAAAGAAAATCATTCTAACACAATGAATATGATGTAGCGAAATGATTTACTTAATTAATCTGAAACGAAACAAATTTTCTATAGTGCACACCTCCACTCTGGACTTCCCTATTTCCCAGCAGGAATACAATCTAGATGTAATATGTATGTGCTTTTACACATGTATGCATATCCCCTGCAGTGGCATTCTTTTGAGGCTGCACCAGGTGCTATGGTTGACTGATATTTATTATTATTATTATTATTATACAGGATTTATATAGCGCCAACAGTCTGCTCAGCGCTTTACAATATAATGGGACACAATACAGCAACAATACAGTTCAATACAAGATGGAAATGAGGGCCCTGCTCCTTGTAGCTTACAATCTAAGAGGGAGGGGCTAGTGGTACGAAAAGGTAGTAACTGTAGGGGATGAACTGGTAGGAGGAGTAGAAGATTCCATTATTGGCTGAGGGCAGGATAGGCTTCCCTAAAGAGATAGGTTTTCAGAGATCTCCTAAAAGTGAGCAGAGTAGGTGATATTTTTTGTGTTGCACAGTGCTGTCCCTCATAACTGAATGTCATTCATCTGGGCCCCCCCAAGTGAGCCTGCACCTGCAGCTTCAGTGAGAACAGGAGCTCAGAGTGAGAAGAAGTCTCCTCTCCTGCTCCATCTGTCACTTCTTCTCTGTTCTGGATGTCTCACTCTGAGCTCCCGCTGTATGTTAGCTGGTTGGTAATGAGTGTAGAGGGGAGGGCGGGGGGGTTGTCTAGAATTCTTTACCCTGGGGGGGCAGGTTATGGAGATTTTTGTATTGGGGAGGTGGGGGGGGGGGGTCGGTATTCAGGGATATATATTGTGGACGGGGGATATCTGTACTGAGGGGTCTGTACTGGAAGAGGAGTGTCTGTACTGAGGGATCTTGGGGGTCAATCTGTGCTTTGGGGGTCAGTCTGTACTGGAGATTTTGGTCTGTGCTGAGAGAGTCAGTCTGTGCTGAGGGGTGTGTGCTGGGGGGATCAGTCTGTACTGGAGGGTTTATCTGTGTGTGTGCGGAAGGGGGGGTTATGCAGGGCAAGTTGATATGTACTGTAGGAGGAGTCTGTACTGAGGGGTCTGTGCAAGGAGAATCAGTCTGTGTAGGGGAAGTCAGCCTTTGCTGAGGGATCTGTGATGTGGTGGTGGGTTGTCTGTACTGGGGGAGGGGTGCCTGTACTGGTGAAGGGGTGTCTGTCTTGAAGGGTCTATACTGGAGTTTTTAGGAATGTCTGGGGGGGTCAGTCTGTATTGAAGGGTCTGTGCTAAGTGGAGGGTTCTGTACTGAGGCATTTGTACTGGAGGGGTCCATCTGTGCTGGGGGGTCTGTACTGGGGTGGGGCAGTCTGACCTGGGGAAGTTGATCTCTGCTGGGGGGGCGACCTGTCCTGCAGGGGTCTATCTGTGCTGGAGGATCTACGTATCTGTGATAAGGGGTCAGTCTATGTTGGGTGGGTCAGTCTGTGCTGATAAAGTTGGTCTATGCTGGGAGAGTCAGTCTGTGCTGAGGGAGCTGGTCTATGCTAGGCAGTCTGTACTGGGGAAGTCAATTTGTGTTGGGGGGGGGAGTTCATACTGAGGAATCTGTGCTAGGGTACTTGGTTTGTGCTGAGGGGTCTGTGCTATGTAAAGTGGCCAGTACATTACGGCTGGTTGGGAGGCAATAAAACACCACACTTGAGCCCCACTTTTACCATCCCTCAATCACTCTCCTTTAGCTGCAGAGGCAGTGGCCAGGGATGTACACATGCCTTGATGCATTGCAACTCAGCAGTAATTGTACCCCTTGTTGCTTTTGGCAGGCATACCGTCTCCAATTACAACCCTTTCAAGTGAACTGTTCTGCAAGCTAACCACACTCACATGCATGCATATCCCCTGGATGCAGTGGCATACTTTTGAGGCTGCACCAGGTGCTATGGTCGACTGATATTTATTATTATTAATATACAGGATTTATATAGCGCCAACAGTTTGCTCAGCGCTTTACATTATAACAGGAGACAATACAGCAACAATACGGTTCAATACAAGAGGGTTAGGAGGGCCATTGGTATAAAGTGTGTGGGCTTCTTCTACAATATCCAAAGGATAGCCCTTCTCGATAAATTTATTTTTAAGTATTGCACCTTGTGAAATGTAGTCAGATTGCTGGGTGCAGTTATGGCACAATCAACAAATTTGGCTTTTAGGAATGTTTCTAAGCCAACGTGGGTGGTGGCAACTCATAGTGTTAAAAAGAGTTTCCGGCTGTGGGTTTGGTGTAGTTCCTGGCATGAATCTGATTGTTGTTGATTTCAGAGCCTCGAAAGCTACGATTGCCTCTGATGGCCACTCGTGAGGATTACTGCCCTTCTTGGTTAGGTCTGAGAGAGATATAATTTAGACTCTATATATCCCTACGAAAAGTATCACTCTCACCCTCGAAAGTGTAAATAAAATATAATCTTTTCAATGCCCTCTCTGTCACACCCCCAACAGTTGCCCTCATAAATAGTGCAAAAACATATATCAACAAATGTCCACATATGAGTCCATGTAAAGTGCTTTTTCAAACGTTGAGGACTAATCCACTTTGCTGCTCTTCAATCCAAGACACCCAAATCAGGATACCTCAAAAAAATATAAACTAAATATAGTGCATTATCGTTTCAACAGAAAAGAACACTCGTGAGACTAAAAGTGATTCCTCCTATACTCCCACCCGTGACAAATCAACACTCCAAAAATTGTGATTCAGTGCAACACTCCACAAACAGTGTCACCATCCAAATGTAATGAATACCATTACCCTCTCATGGATGATAAGGACTAATAGTGATCACATGCATCAAAATGAGTAGTGCCATCACTCTTGTGGTATAAAATACCATTACCCTCTTCAAATGCAGACCGAGCAAAAACTCCTTCAAGGCAATCCAAAATATCCCCCTCTCCGGAAGCTTCCTGCTGCTTCCAATCCACCTTCCCCGTTCCTCAAAGGGGCAGATAATATAAGACTCAGTGGAGTATATAAAAAGGAATTCACAAATTTATTCACAGCTTACATAGAAAACGCCAACGTCCATCCTCTCCCACAGTCCATAGGTGAACTCCAGTATCCAAGATGGCCGTGCCGCTCCTTCCGGTTTGAAATGCTAGTGTAACGTCCTTACGTTCTGACGCGTTTCGTCACTTCAGACTTTTTCACAAGGGTTCCGGACGTCTAATGTGTGGCTCCTCCTATCCTACTAGGTAGGATAAGAGGAGCCACACATTAGACGTCCGGAACCCTTGTGAAAAAGTCTGAAGTGACGAAACGCGTCAGAACGTAAGGACGTTACACTAGAATTTCAAACCGGAAGGAGCGGCACGGCCATCTTGGATACTGGAGTTCACCTATGGACTGTGGGAGAGGATGGACGTTGGCGTTTTCTATGTAAGCTGTGAATAAATTTGTGAATTCCTTTTTATATACTCCACTGAGTCTTATATTATCTGCCCCTTTGAGGAACGGGGAAGGTGGATTGGAAGCAGCAGGAAGCTTCCGGAGAGGGGGATATTTTGGATTGCCTTGAAGGAGTTTTTGCTCGGTCTGCATTTGAAGAGGGTAATGGTATTTTATACCACAAGAGTGATGGCACTACTCATTTTGATGCATGTGATCACTATTAGTCCTTATCATCCATGAGAGGGTAATGGTATTCATTACATTTGGATGGTGACACTGGTTGTGGAGTGTTGCACTGAATCACAATTTTTGGAGTGTTGATTTGTCACGGGTGGGAGTATAGGAGGAATCTCTTTTAGTCTCACGAGTGTTCTTTTCTGTTGAAACGATAATGCACTATATTTAGTTTATATTTTTTTGAGGTATCCTGATTTGGGTGTCTTGGATTGAAGAGCAGCAAAGTGGATTAGTCCTCAACGTTTGAAAAAGCACTTTACATGGACTCATATGTGGACATTTGTTGATATATGTTTTTGCACTATTTATGAGGGCAACTGTTGGGGGTGTGACAGAGAGGGCATTGAAAAGATTATATTTTATTTTAGGTCTGAGAGAGGCTTTGCCAGTGTGGAGAAATTCCTGATGAACTTCAAATAATAGTTGGCGAAACCCAAAAAGCGCTGAATGGGCCGAAGACCATTGGGACGAGGCCATTGCACATCCGCCGCAACCTTCTGAGGGTCCATAGAGAATCCCACCGCAGAAATGATGTAGCCCAAAAGGCAACCTGGGACCGGTGGAATTCACACTTCTCGAGCTTACAAAAAAGTTCGTTCTCACGTAACCGTTGCAGCACCCGCTTGACATCCTGGATATAAGATTCCATGGAGACAGAGTAAACCAGGATGTCATCCAAGTAAACCACCATGCACTGCTGTAACAAGTCACGAAAGACATCATTTATGAACTCCTGAAAGACCGCGGGCGCGTTACACAACCCGAAGGGCATCACCAGGGATTCATAGTGACCGGTTCTGGTGTTAAACGCGGTCTTCCACTCGTCCCCCTGCTTGATCCGTACAAGGTCGCACACCGCCCTAAGGTCGAGTTTGGTAAAGACCGTGGCTCCCTTGAGGCGGTCGAACAACTCGGTAATCAACGGGATAGGGTAGGCATTCTTGATGGTGATATGATTGAGACCCCTATAATCGAGGCAAGGCCTCAATTCACCACCCTTCTTCTTTACGAAGAAAAAGCCCACTCCTGCTGGGGAAGTGGACTTACGAATGTGCCCCCAGGAAAGTGCATCCGCAACGTACTCCTCCATGGCCTAATTCTCCCCAACCGAAAGAGGATACACCATGCGCGGGAGGAGTGGCACCGGGTTGCAAGGGTATGGCGCAGTCGTAAGAACGATGGGGAGGTAAGGCACCAGCGCGCACCTTGTCAAACAAGTCCAGGTACTCCCCATAGTCGATGGGCAACGCAGAGTCCGAGGAGGCACACAACACCTTAACCGGCCCACGGATGCACCCGGCCCCACACTGTGGAGACCACAAGAGAATCTCGGCTGTTCGACAATTAAAGGTTGGATTGTGCTTCTGGAGCCAGGGATACCCCAAAACCACAAAATAGTGCGGGGAAGAAATTACCTGAAAACAGGCCAACTCCCTGTGAACAGCCTGCGGCGGTTGCAGGGGCCTGCCATCTATCACCTTGAGAACCAATGGGGTAACTCGAGCCTGCAGGGGAATGGAGTGCTGGGCGGCAAACGAGCTGTCCACAAACAACCCGCCGGACCCAGAGTCTACAAATGCCTGGGCCATCACCGAGCCCAAGAGAGGACAACGGTGATCAGTGGTTTATCTTTGCGGAACGCCGGGGACGAGGAGACTCCTCCCAAGATCTGTCCCCGACAGGATCTCAGGTGCGGACAGGACTGCCTTAAGTGCCCACCAAGGCTACAGTACAGGCAGCGACCCTCCCAACGCCGAGCGGCCCGCTCTCCCTTGGAAAGGTGAGCAAACCCCAGCTGCATGGGCTCACCAACAGACAAGCCATCCCCAGGAGGCGTGGGAGGAGAGGGAGGAACGGGTGGGACAGAAAACACAGGCACCAGTCGGTTGGGAGGCCTCCGCAGGCGTTCCTTGAGTGAAGGCCTCCCCCTGAGCCTGGTGTCAATCAGGATTAGGAAGGAAATCAGTGCTTCCAGATCCACAGGCAGTTCCCTGGCTGCAATCTCGTCCTTCAACACATCTGAAAGACCATGAGAAAATGCAGCCACCAGGGCCTCATTGTTCCAGCCCACCTCTGCCACCAGGGTACGAAACTCTATGGCGTACTCGGCAATGGTCCGTGAACCCTGATGCATGGACATGAGCAGCTTGGCAGCCGAGGCGGAGTGAGCCGGCACATCGAATACCCTACGGAAGGCGTCGACAAAACCGGAAAACTCGTGAATCACCGGGTCATTCCTCTCCCATACGGGATTTGCCCAGGCCAAGGCCTTGTCTGAGAGCATCAAGATGAGGAAACCCACCTTTGACCTCTCAGTCAGAAAAGCGTGGGGTATTAACTCAAAATAAATGCCCATCTGGTTGAGGAATCTACGACACTGACTTGGCTCACCCCCAAAGCGCTGTGGAAGAGGGGCTGAACCAGTCATACATCTGGGCACCGCGGCTACGGTAGCAGCCGCGGCGGTGGGCGCAACCACCGGAGCAGCAGCGGGAGCGACCACCGGAGTGACAACCAGCCTAATAGCACCAGGAGTAAGGTGCGCTGTGCGTGCAAGCAGAGTTTGCAACGCCTGAGCGAACTGATCCAACAGGAGATCCTGTTGATCAAGTCTGCGGACTAACATGAGAAACAAAGGCGTACCTGCACCGTCAGGATTCATGCCATTCATGTAATGTCAGGGCAGGAGCTGTGGAACGGACAGGCAGGCCTAATGGCAGGGTCACGCACCGACTGACGACAACCACCACCTACAGACTGGAGTCCCTCAAGGCACGGAGTCTAAGTCCCAGGCTGCCCTTCACCAGGGCCCCTGATGGTGGGGATGGACTTGACGCAGCCAGGGACCAGGTCGCGGCCCTCGAGACACCCTTGATGCGGTATTGGCCGCCGCCAATGGCGTGTAGCTGGTAGGAACCAGATAAGACAATAGCGTAGTCGGGCAGGCCGGGTCGATAAAAACGGGACAGACAGTACAGAACGGTAGACAAGAATAACAGGTCACAAGCCGGGTTCAGCAACGGGAGGTCAGATAAATGGATAACGCAGAGAATAGTCTAGTCAAAAGCCGAGTCAGTTTCCAGGAGAGCCATGAGAGTAGAAACAGAACTTGTTGCAACACAAACATACAAGACACGAATGCAAAGAGCACGTGCGGACAACAGGCTTATATGTGATCAACCACACCCCTCTGGGGGATGGACCGCAGAGGCCTGAAGGCATAAAAGACTCCCACCATGCTCTGCAGAAACCCAAGATGGATGCCAGCACATGGAGCAGCATAACCTCTGGGAAAAGGTAGGATCTTGACACAGCTACAGAGGTTGGGCTCCAACAAGCGCGCACTATATAATATACAAAACCTGGCAGTTGAGCTGCTATTTTACCACCCTCTAATTGCCCCCCTTTAGCTGCAGAGGCAGCATCCAAGGGTGTATGTGCTTCTGGGGATAAGGGAACTAAAATAAACCTATTGCTTTGCCCTTAAGGGGCAAAGCAGGGGTCAGGCTACCCACACCTTAGAATCTGAATCTGACTATCGATTTTGGATCTACCAACAGCTATGTAGTGCGAGGGCCCTCTGGAATGGATACTCTGGTGAAACTCACTTGTGATGCAAACCAAATAAATAATATATTTTGAGCAATATATGGCCAATGATATGGTACCTAGACATCTTAGGTGGGATGTACCACCAAATGGTTTGGTTGATGAGGATTCAATGAAGAAGTTGTACCTTTTTTTCAATAACAAAGGAAAAGAACTCTTGGCATTTTTGCTCAAATGTAAACAAAGAAAAATGTGAATAATAGAAACACAAATTAAGGAAACAAAGGATCATATAGAGCCCCAAAAAGAGAATCCTGAGTTTATTACACTGCAGGGAAATTGAAAACTGAAATAGAGAAGTGGGATAGGAATATCAGAGAGAATAAAAGAAAGAAACTCATCAGAGACATGGGAGAATTTAAGAACCAAGAAGTTTATAGATGGCAATGTGGAGGGGCAGAAGAAAGTAGTGAAGTCTCCTCTCGGGCAGGTACACCAGAAAGGGGAAATGTATCCTCTACTGGATACTTTGCTGGACCCTCTCAACGGAGGTTACCTTTTAGTCATCAGCAACAGCAGAGGTTGAATGGGGAGGCACCTTATTTTAAAAATAGTGCACCTTTTAGATGAAATTTTAATGGGGGAACACAATCAGGAAGGAACTAAGGTGGAGATAGGGGGCTCAATCAAAGGGGGAATTATGGACCTCGATCTCCCAGACCCTATTATAATAATAAAGGGATGAACTACATATTGAACTACTATTTTGAACCACATGTTACAGGTCACTCCAATTGGAGTAGGAATTATGTACCTATTTATAATAGGCATGCTCCTTTACAACAAGATGAAACATTTAATTCAGAAAAAGCCTTTTTAGGTCCCCAATGAGCCCCAGTAGGGGGTATGAAAAATCAGACACCAGCTGGAAATCCATATGGGGAAAAAGAAGAGATGGAGAGGGAATGAAAAGGAAATGAAAACATTGGATAAAGGTCCTAAATATGCGCCTGTGAAAAATCAGAACAAATTTGATACATATATTAATATTCAGAAATATGTGAGGACATTAAGGGGTTGATTTACTAAAGGCAAATATACTGTGCACCATACAAGGTGCAGTTGCACTCTGCAAGTGCAATTGCTCCACAGCTTTGTAAATTAGATAACGATTCCCTTTGCAAGGAATACCCAATCACATGTAAGGAAAATTGAAAAAAAAAAGCTCTTTAGCTTGCACATGATTGGATGATGGAAGTCAGCAGAGCTTCTGCACATTTACTAAGCTCTGGATCAACTGCTCTTGCAGAGTGCAACTGCACTTTGCAAAGTGTACAGTCTATTTGCCTAATACAGCTAAAGTTCATCCTGGATTGCAAGATAGTATAAACTCCATTCTGAGGAATAAATCGGTATTCAATCCCCAGAATTTAGATAATAAACATACAGATGTTTTCCTGAAAATGGTATGTGAGGATTTGGAAAGACTAAGTAAAAATCCAGATTTTGTGACACAAGGGATTCAAGATTTAGAAGCGAGGAAGGATGTAGTGATTCGCCCAGCGGATGGGAGTGGGAATTGGTGGTGATGAGCAAGGAAGAGATTAATGGAATATCAAACGATACGAATGCATACTTAGATAAAGACCATGTCCATGAATATAAGGATAAACTGTCCAAACTAGTTAAGAAAGGAGTGAGAAAGGTGTTTTTAATAAATAAGAAGCTTTGTATCTAGATCCTCTTTCTTGTTGTTCTCTCTTAATCTATTTTTTTCTCAAAATGCATAAAAATGCTGAGAAGCCTTCGGGCAGACCTGTAGTTAATGGGATAGATTCTGTGATGTCTAGGTTAGGACAGTACATCGATTTTTTTCCTCCAACCTGTAGCTGAATCTATGAATGCATATTTGAAGGATACTAAACATTTACTACAAATTTTAGATAGTTTGCCCTTCTCGGCTTCATGTATATTGGTGACAGCAGATGTAAGCTCACTATATACCATTATTAGTCATGAGGATGCTATTAGGTCAGAAAGTGGGAATTGAATACATTTGGAACATATAAAAGTTTAAGTAAATATATATGAAGATGTTTAGAGTTTTGTTTATTACATAACTATGTCTGGTATGACTTGAGGTACTTCTTACAAATTACCTGGGTTGCAATGGGTGCTTATCTCGCTCCCAGTGTGGCAAACATATTTCTGGCCCACTGGTTAAAGACTAATTTTAGTAATCGCCAAAGCAACTCCTGTGTTATTATTATTATTTTATTATTATTATACAGTATTTATAAAGTGCCAATAGTTCGCTCAGCGCTGTACATTACAAAGGGGGACAGAACATTTGACAGAACAATACCAATACAATGCAAAACATGAGGGGATCCAGGGCCCTGCTCTTTCGATCTTACAATCTAGGAGGGAGGGGATGGTGGCACAGGAGGAGATAGTTGTGGGGGATGGAGTGGTAGGAAGAGTGGAGGAGGTCGGCAAGTTAGCAGGGGGTGGGGTAGGCTTCCCTGAAGAGATGGGTTTTCAGGGTGCACCTAAAGGAGAGGAGAGTAGGTGATAATCTGATGGGTTGGGTCAGGGAGTTCCAGAGGATGGGTGACACCCTGGAAAAGTCCTGGAGGCGGGCATGGCGTTTGCGTGCTGGGCGGTAGTTGGATATTAGGTCAGTGATGTAGTTCGGGGCAGTATGGTGGACAGCTTTGTACGTCAGTGTTAGGATTTTGAATTGATCCGTTGCGCAATCGGAAGCCAGTGGAGGGATTGGCAGAGGGGGGTGATGGAAACAGAGCGGTTGGTGAGGTGAATGAGCCTGGCTGCAGTGTTCAGGATCGACTGAAGCGGGGATAGCCAGCGGCGAGGCAGGCTAGTGAGGAGGGAGTTGCAGTAGTCGAGTCGTGATATGATGAGGGAGTGGATGAGCTGTTTAGTGGTTTCTGGGGTTAGGAACGTGCGTATTTTGGCGATGTTGCAGAGGTGGAGTCTGCACGAGTTTGTTAAAGATTGGACTTGGGGCTGGAAGGATAGTTTGGAGTCCAGAATGACACCAAGTACTCTGGCCTGCGGGGCGGGTTTGATGGTGGCGTTGTTGGATGTGATGGAGAAGTCAATGGGGGGTGGTATGTGGGCTGGGGGGAAGACAAGAAACTCGGTTTTGGAGAGGTTCAGTTTAAGGAAGTGGAGTGACATCCAGTCTGATATGTCGCTCAGTAGGTGTGTAATTCGGGCGGAGACCGAGGGGGTGAGGTGGGGGGTTGAGAGATAGATTTGTGTGTCGTCGGCATAGAGGTGGTAGTTGAAGCCGTGAGAGTGTATGGTTGGCCAAGGTAGGAGATGTAGATGGAGAAGAGAAGGGGCCCGAGGAAGCCTTGAGGAACCCCAACAGAGAGGGGGAGTGAGGGGGAGGTGGTAGCATTATAGGTAACGCTGAAAGAGCATTGTGACAGGTAGGATGAGGGCCAGGAGAGAGCAGAATCTCTGAGGCCGAGGGAGTGTAGTTTTTTGAGGAGGAGGGGGTGGTCGACTGTGTTGAAGGCCGCAGAGAGGTCAAGGAGTAGGAGCACTGAATAGTGGCCATTAGCTTTGGCGGTTAGCAGGTCGTTGGAGAGTTTGAGTAAGGCAGTTTCGGTGTAGTGTAGGGGACGGAAGCCGGACTGTAGGGGATCGAGGAGGTTGTTGTCGTTGAGGTGAGAGCTTAGGTGGGTGTAGACTAGGCGCTCGAGGAGTTTAGATGTAAATGGGAGTAGGGAGATGGGTCTGAGGTTGTTCGGGTCATTGGGATCCAGGGAGGGCTTTTTAAGTATGGGGTGATGTGTGCATGTTTCAGAGGGGAGGGGAAAGTGCCGGAGGAGAGGGAGAGATTGAAGATGTGGGTGAGGGAGCGTAGGATGGAGGGGGAGGGAGGTCGTAGGAGTTGTGAGGGGATAGGGTCGAGGGGGCAGGTGGTGAGGTGGGCATCAGAGAGGATCTTGGAGACTTCCTCGATGGTAGTAAGGTCAAAGGTGCGGAGTGTTGGGGGAGCTTCAGTATGAGGAATGTAGGGTGGGGTGGAAGTGGAGGTCAGAGCAGTGGTGGGGCCGTGGGAGAGGGGTGATGAGGGGTAGCTGAGTGAGGGGGAACGAGGTTGGAGGGAGTTTGAGCAGTGACGAAGTCCCTGCGGGTTATATCGAGGGGGAGGGGGGATGAGGGGGTAGCTGTGTGAGAGGGGATGGGTTGAGAGGGCGTGTGAGTTGCGGCGATGTCCTTGCGAATTTTGTCAATCCTGTTTTTGAAGTGATTGGCAATCTCAAGGGCAGTGAGTGAGGTGTTGGGTGGAGGTGGGGGTGGCGAGAGTAGAGAGTTGAAGGTGGAGAAGAGTCGGTGAGGATTGGAGGAGAGGGCCTTGATGTGGGTCAGGAAGTAGGCTTGTTTGGCTGCGTGGAGGGAGGAGGTGTAGGTGTGGAAGGCAGATTTGTAGCGGGTGAAGGCTTGTTGGAATTTGGTTTTGCGCCATAGTCGCTCCAGGGCATGACTGTGTAGTTTGAGGGTTTTGGTGTGATCAGTCTGCCAGGGCTGGAGCGGTAGGGGTCTGATATTGCGTGTGGTTAAAGGCGCTAGTGAGTCAAGGGCTGTTGACAGCGCGTTGTTGTAGGCAGTCATAGCCAAGTCGGGGCAGGACAGGGGGAGGATGCTGTCGTGGAGTTGATCAGCTGCAGAGTGTAGGGGGGCAGGGTTAAGGTTGCGGAGGTTACGGCTGGTAGTAGTGTGACATTTGGAGGGGTAGGCGTTGGAGGACGAGAAGATAGAGAAGGTAATCAGGTTGTGGTCAGAGAGAGGGAAGGGGGTGTTAGTGAGGTTGTGGGGAGCTTGTGTGGGAGTGTTATAAAAGATTCATTGATTATCTATTTTTGATCTGGGGAGGGGATATGGAGTCTTTGCAAGAATTTATGAATAGTTTGGATAATAATGACAGGAATATTACCTTAATTTGGCATATTAATCTTGCTAGTATTATATTTCTGGATTTGGAAATGTATAAACAAGAAGGTCAGTATAAAAGCCGAAATCATTTTAAACCCACAGACTGTAATAGATATATTAGTATGGATAGCTGTCATCATAGGTCTAGTGGTTATCTAATATACCTAGACGGCAGTTTATTAGATTGCGACGTAATTCTTCCTCGGAGGCAGAATTTATACAACAGTCAGAAATTCTGGTTAGTAGGTTTATTCAGAAAGGTTATAGGAGGTATGGTATTGAGGGGGAGATACAACAGGTTCATGGTTTGTACAGAAAACTATTGATTACTGATATTAATTATAGAGAAGCTAAGAA
Source organism: Staurois parvus (assembly GCF_062004578.1). Taxonomy (NCBI): domain Eukaryota; kingdom Metazoa; phylum Chordata; class Amphibia; order Anura; family Ranidae; genus Staurois; species Staurois parvus. The sequence continues at coordinate 7,594,416 of NW_028317979.1, read as the reverse complement.
AGGGCTTGAATTTAGCATTGTACTTGATTACAACATACAGTTTAAAGATATAGAAAAAATGATTAGAAGGAATTGGATGATCCTTCAAAGAGATAATGTATTGGGTCCCTTACTACCACCTCTACCCAAGTTTATTTATTGTAAAGTGCCCACATTGAGAGATAAAATAGCTCCGGGTGTCATAGGTCCCCTCCATGAGAAGGGAAAATGGCATGTTTCCTAACATGGCTGGTTTCTATGGATGTGGGTGATGTGTATTTTGTAGGTGTGCTACATCCATTATAAAAAAATGGAAGGTGTTTGTGGCTACAGCTACTGGAAAGTATTATAGGATTAGAGATCTTATTACATGTATGTCTAAATGAGTAGTCTATATGTTAGAGTGCCCCTGTAAGATTCAGTATGTGGGGAGGACTATTAGGCAGCTGTGAGGTTGCGAGAACACATTAATAATATTAAGAAAGGGGAAAAAAATCTCAGTGTGTTTAAACATTTTAGGTATGTTCATAACAAGGACCCCAGTGTTCTTAAATTATGAGGTATAGAGAAAGTTGTTAGGAGTTGAAGGGGAGGTAATTTTATGAGAAGCATTAGTCGCAGAGAATCCTTTTGGATCTATGAGACTAAAGTTTTAGTTCCTACTGGTCATAATGTGGATTTTGACTTGAATTGTTTTATTAGTGATAGGTAACTCATTAGGGTGCATTATCTATTTTAATTTATTTTATTTTTATTATTATTTTTTAAATCATATTTATTTGTAATAAAATTATTTATGTCCTTGTTACTATTTGAAGATGGCCATGTGATTGCATGATTATATATTTTAATTGTTATTTTTGTTTACATTTGGGTGGCCTGTGATAGTGTCCCCATATATGGAAGTAGATTTTTAAGTCACTCACTTAGCTTACTTCCGCTCTGATGCTTCCGGTCAATGTGGAGTGGTATTGGCTATCATGTGACCAGTGGAGTGGGTATTTAGGAGTGGGTTTGGTGTCGGCTTCACACCTACTGAGGAAGTCCCACCTTTAAACTATACGCTTGTAGGAGCGCGGAGCCAAGCATGTGACGTAATCCCGCAGCCATCTTACTTTGCGGTGGTAACGTTGATTATTGGGCTTGTAAACCAGCACAGTGGAGTACTTTTTATTGCAACATTCCTATTTCTTTTATTAAATGTGCTATATGGAGAGCACTATGGGCTCTCTTTTTTCTATTGTATGATGGATGGATATTACCGAGAGTGTACTAGGACTTTAAAGAACTACACCTGGAGCTTCCATATGCCCTTAAAGGGAAAGTGTATGTGACTAACTGTTGGCTCAGGGGTCAATTTGTAAAGGTGAATGGCCAATTTTTCTGGTGAAGTCGGTTTGTCACACATTGAGGAATAGCAGGATTATATGGAACCATGGAGTGGTTTCTATTGCGTGGATTTGATGGACATTTAGTTTATGAACATTGCACATATGTTTACATTATTATTATATGTATACATTTGCACATTGGGTTGAGCTGTACTTCATTATTTATTTGGTTTATGTATTGGGTTATGTGAAAAACCTATAGATGTTCAGCTTTTGCATCCTGTATACACATTAGATTTAGTTTTTGTTTTTGGATGACAGCGCAGATTGACACTTTTAGTTATTGTTTACTTGTGATGATCTGACACCTGTGTGCATGTGTGGGAGTTACATCATCACCAATGGCCATTCAAGTAGTGATGGGCCGAACACCCCCGAGTTCGGTTCACGGTCGAACATTTGAACCTAATGAGAGTTCGACCGTGCACTTCAAACTCAAAGCAAGTCTATGGGACTCAAATCTGTAAATTCAAAAGTGCCCTTTTTGAAGGCTTATATACAAGTCATTGGCCATAAAAGGGGTATGGGGACTCGGGTACTGCCTTGAGGAACATGAATCAGTGAAAAAAAAATCAAAACGTACCATTGTGAAAGGGACAGTCATTTTTTATTGCTTACATAAAACAAAAAATCAGGGGGGGGGCTTAAACTACCTGCAAAGTTGCACACCTCTATAATGTATAGAACCTGCTGCAGCAGGACTGACATTTAAAAAAAAAAACAGCAGTGAGTCCCCCCCATATCCATACCAGGCCCTTTAGGTCTGGTAGGAAGGTTAGGAGAAACCTCACAGTAATTTGTTTTTAAAGTGCATGGTGTTCCCCCTAAAAGCCATACCAGGCCCTTTAGGCCTGGTAGGACTTTTAAGGGGGGGGGAAAGCATAGGGTCCCCTTTAAATTTCTACGAGACCCTTGATCCAAGCATAGGCCTGGCAGGGCAAGAAAGGGGGGATGACCAAGTTCCCTCCCCACCCCACGGCTTACCAGGCCATGGTGTCCTCATGCCAAAGGTGGGACAAGAGCCCACCCACAACCCTGACTCAGTGGTTGTGGGGGTCTTCAGACAGGGGATCTCATTAGCATCAGGGTATCCCTTTAAATAAGGGGGCACCCTGATGTTGCCTCCCCCCTTTATTGAAGAAAAAACAAAACAAAAGTATTTGACAAGTCCTTTATTTAAAAAAAAGCCCCAAAAATGGTTCCATCATTGTAATCCATCATCAATCACAGTGCCCAGCATTGTCATGATGACGTCGACTCACTGAAAAGAAAAAACCCGACACCCACTGACCTGTCGGCACCCGTGGAGCACTTGACATAATACAGTATGACAGGTCTGAGAGTTGCTGGTCACATGGAAACAATTGGGAGGAGATAGTGGTGACGTCACTGCCAGCATCACCGCTAGCTCCACCCAATTGTTTATGTCTGATGGGACACTGTCAGACCTGTCATGAACAATTGGCCAGAACTAGCAGTGATGTCGGTGGTGATGTCACCACTTGCTTCACGGGTTGCATGATGGTACAGAGTTGGAATGGCCTTACGTGAAAAAAAAAATTGTTTTCCGAACCTGCCACTGTGGTACAGCATATTCCGCAAATTCACAGAAAGCAGCAGAGTCCACCAGATGGAAAGGCAGCAGTTGTAACGCTAGCAGTTTGGCCAAGCTAACATTTAGACACTGAGCATGTGAATGGGTGGAACAACAGTTTTTTTTATGGTTCAGCAACTGGGATAGCAAACTTTGTCTGGTGAAATCAACAGGTGGTGTACTGCTAGCAGATTGGGTGCAAGGACTTGTGGCACCCATTGCTACACTATCATCCCTCTCAGTGGAGGCTGTTGAGACAAAATGAGGTATAGTAGGGGTAGAGATCCCAGATGAGGAGCAAGGAGAAGTCTGCACTTTTTTGTGATGTGTCTTTCAGGTTCTGTTGCCAATGGGCTGCATGGCAGGTCATCATATGTTTTGGCAAGCATGTGGTACCCAAGCGGCTGGTGTTTTGGCCACACTCGATCCCCTTCAGACAGAGACTGTAAACAGCAATGCTGTGGTCTGCTGCACATGTGTTGAAAAAAGCCCACACCAATGAACTTTTGAATGTCAGTGGGGTGTCAGTAGTGCCCTGGACCTGTGTGGCTCTGTCGTATGATGTAATAGTGTGACTGCCTTTACACCTGCCCCTGGAGGACATTCTGCCTTGTTGTTGTGTCTCCTCACTTTCCTCCTCTGTTCTCTCAGGCTCCCAAATACAGTCAGTGACTCATCATCCCCTCCTTCCTTGTCACTGGAGCCAATATGGCAGTGTGCTGTGTCTGTTATTGGCATCCCCTCTCTCTAGGCTCATGTCGCTCCCTTCCTCAACCTGGGAACCAACATCAGAGCATTGAAATTGCTGAGAATCACAGCATCATCAAGCAGCAAGTGACTGACACTATGTTCAAATAATTCAGGTGACTCCTCCATGCATGATGGTAGGGCTACGGAAAGAGGAGCTGTATACAAGAAGCCTGTGGAATAGGCTGCTTTGGCAGCTGTGGTGGAAGGCAAACTAGTATGAGCCTAGGTGGCAGAGGATGAGGAGGATGAGGATGACTTAGTTATCCACTTCACCACCTCTTCTGCATGTTGTGGCTCAATAACACAGCCAGCATTGGAAAAAAAGGACAAGCGTGCCCTGCCTGCAGAGGATGCACCATGTGCATAACCACCACTTTTCACTGTGGTCACAGAGGCTGCTTGCCCTCTTTTAGCTGCCTGTGAGTGACTGCCTCTCCTTGTCGGTCTTTCGTACATGGTGGGGATTTTTGGGGGGGATTTTTATAACTTTTTATTTTTGAGTGTGGGATGGGAATTTGGTGTTTGGGTGTAATACTTTTGTGCTTGGTGCACTATAATCCATTTTATTATTGTGTTTATTTAATAAAGAAAAAATATGTAATTAAATAATGGGAAACAAAAATTAAGAAAAAAAAGCACAGTGGTGACACAGAAGAAAGAACATCTGTCACTCAAAAGGAGGAACAGCAATTATGGAGACATTTTTTTGGCTGCTGCTGGAAAAAAAAATTCAGTAAGCCAAAAAAAAAAAAGGGAAGCACTCTTGATGCAGAAGGAGGAACACCTGTGATGCAGAAGGGGGAACAACAATTATGCCCAAAATATTTTTTGCTACTGCAAAAATAAATAATTATAATAAAAAAACTAATTAGGAAAGCAAAAAAAAAGGAAACCACTGCTGACCAGAAAGAGGAACACCTGCAACACAGAAGAGAGAATACTAAAGATGCAGCAACAGAACCTGATGTTGCAAAAAAATTTTTTAAAAATATTAACAAAGAAAAAAAATGTGAACAGCGGTGATGCAGAAGTTTTGTAAAACACACTGACACCACTACACTGCTCTTCACAACACCACTACACTAAACTACACTCCTAACACACCAGTAACTATTCACTAAACTCCAGCAACACACTACACAAGGCTGCTATGTAAGCAGCCTTATTGTATATAGTGTGGGGCATGGACTTAGCCAAGAGCCATGATTGCCCAAAGTCACTGTGACTTTGGCCAATCATGGCTTTCACAGTGCATTGTTCTGTGATTGACCAAAGCATCGCACCTGACCTGTGCTCAGATGCATTGCTTTGGCCAATCACAATGCACTGTGAGAATTGCCGATGTTCAACTCGAACATCAAGCTCATCACTACATTAAAGAGGTCGAAGAGAACAAACCCAGAAGGAAGACCTGGAGAAGATGGAAGCTCCCAAGTGCTGACAGTGCAGCAATGGAGGACTTTGTTTGACAGGTAGGTCTGTCATATTTTGCTAATATCCTGTGCCTATTAGCACATTGCTTCCTCCTCCTCCTACATATGTACATATGCTGTATACTGTTGGTAATAAAGATGTGAGAAAATACCTTATTTCAATCTGCTCTGGTCCAGTTACATGATACAGAAGCTCTGGCTCCACTGTGTCATGGAGCAGCTGCTGCAGGGGAGAGGAGGGAGCATGGACAGTGGATGGGCAATGGAATCCAGTGGGTGATGTCACAGTTCCCAGAATTCTTCCTTGTGATCAAGCGCTCCATGACACAGGTGAGCCATAGCTTCTGCATCATGTGGCCACACCAGGGCAGATTGAAATAAGGTATTTGTACTAATTTTTTTTACGAGAAGTATACAGCAAAGGCAGGAAACAGTAATTGTACGCAAAATTATATGTAGCCTTTACTTCCACTTTAACCAGTTAACAATAATTAAAGTAAGTGCAGGTGTCTTTTGGTCTTCCCTTAATGCTGGGCCTCCTTTTCTGTAAAAATCCCATTAATTAATTAATGAAAGGAAACAAGATCACTACAGGTGGAAACGTAAAAGTGCTCGCTACCCAAACAGATAAAAAGATGCCAAGTCCTACATTGATTAATTAGAAGGAACAAACATTGGACTGCAGTCCATGGACTTTATAGGCACCACATTAATTTATCACAAAATATAGAGTCTTTATTAATGCACAATTACAATAATTAATCTAAGAACAGTTTTTGCTTAAAACAAATAGTGATGTTCTGTTCACGGTCAAACATTAGAACCTACCAAAACAGGGACAATCCACTAAGCGGTATCTTACCGCATCTGAGTATACGATAAGATTCCGCACAGCTACTGAAATACTGCATGAGTTATATTATTAAGTCATGCGGTATTTTAGGTTTTTTTTTTGTTTCATTAAGTTTTTATTGAGAGAGAGAAAGAGAGAAAGATTCCAAGGCCTCTTGACTGGGTATGATAAGAAAAAATAACCAAGGAGACCAGCGGCTATAAAATTTATGTTGTAGGAAATTAGCCTTGGTGAATATATATCCATAATGGACATGGTCATTTAAAATGTAGGTGACTCTTAGAGGATCAGGCTGAGTAATGGGGGGGAGGGGACAAGGGACAGGCCCAGTTATGTCTATGCAATGACATTACATTATAAATCATCTCATAATCAGGGGCGGACTCATGGGGCCCCCGGGCAATAAAGGATCATGGGGCCCCTGTGTCCTTGCCCAAACAAAAAAGCCTATGAAAAAAGGTACCAGGGGCATCTCATCGGGCCCCCTACTGACCACGGGCCCTTAGGGCAGTGCCCGAGTTTCCAAATGGTCAGTCCGCCCTGCTCATAATACATATGAAGAAATTCTTAATATCTGTATACAGAGCCAAATGTGGATAATCAAACTATGAATTATAAATAAAGACTCTATGAGTAATTAAAGTACATGGAAAACCAGAAATGTATAAAGAGTACATGTCATCACATAAAATCAGGTCATAACATGAATAATGACAATGAATTCCATTTCATTTCATAAGGTAGATTTCCTCGATTCATAAAAACAAATTAGGCCAGTATGTTGCCAGAGCTGTCTTATAGCTTTCGCCACACAGAATGCTCCACATTGACATGTCATCAAATAAATACACCTGGGTGCCACAGTCAGCATGGAACTTGGGTACAAACAGTTCCCCCATTGGGGAGAGAAAATAAACTTCCTTATTTTAACCAGGGACAGTGGGAACATCCACCACTTTTAAATGTTCCCTTAGGCTCTCCCCCCTCCCCTCCTAGGTCACCTGGAACAAAAGGAGTCATAGTTAGATTATCCCGAAGGGAGGTTGCTTTCCTGAAAACAATTTCAGGGATGTTATGCATGTATTTGAATAAAACATGATCTTCTGAAAATAGGTGCCAGTGTCTACCCAACAGGGAATGTAATTGTCCATGCTGAGCAGATTAACCTAGTCACCAATTTAACTGATAATGTACCTTATACTACTAGAGAGGAAGGTGGAGAATCAAATTCATCTATGTCTTCTTCTTCTCTTTCACATTTGTCAACTGCACCTCACACTGCCCCTCTGAACCATTACAAATACAGACCACGTAAGAGATTTCACCATGGTGATGGGTATACACGTAATGAACTAAAAAGAAGTGCAAGTAACAATTAATCTTTCAGATCCACAGTGATGACTCAGAAGATGGATGTACTACATTGATTAGGTGATGGTAAAGTCACTAATGATAACATTGCACCTATTTCACATTTAGAAAAAATAGCTTCTTAAGCCATCCAACGTCTGATGACACAGCTAACAGCCAATGCAATGGTTGTTAATACACGTATTATGACTAGCAATATACCTTCAATGAGACCAAAACCTATGATACCTCTGACGCTCAATCCTAATTTTTTTAGGAATGACTTAGACCCAGGAACAATTAGTAATTAAACTTAGACGAATTTGTGATGCGTCCATCATTGACAGAACAGACTCTACCCTTAACATAGACAACTTTTAACATATACATTGACTAAAGATGAGGAGTTTGTTCTGGAACTAGTGCTATAACTTAAATAAAGGAATGCGCTAAAACCACAAACTATACCTAATTTAGTGTAGAAACATTAGTGCAAAAGATATATATATCTATTCTCAATTAATATAAAAAAATATCACAATTATGTGCAAAACAATTTTTTAGTGCATAAGTAATTTAAATAATTACATTTGTGAATATAAAAATTGGCCAATTTTGAATTTCTTCAAATGTCCAAACAAATCCTTTTCAAATTCAAGTGCTCTCAAAGAAATTATGCCAAAATCCACCACCAAAGTAAAGTTGGGTAACTCACCAGAGCTCCATGCTGATCAATCTCTAGATCAGCAAAAAACGCTTTTTGCTCTGGGAGCAGATGCAATAAATCAACTTCTCAGGTGTGATGATCAATAGCTACACAATCATCCATAAGGTAGGTATCCACCACTCAATATAACGGAGCATTATATCACTCTCTCTTTTTTTATCTCTCCACCGAGGTCATGTTTGGGAATGAAAGAATAAATCATGGATACCTGCCTTATGGATGATTGTGTAGCTATTGATTAGAGATGAGCGAATCGAACATGGCGAAGTGGAATTTGTTTCGAATATTGGGAAATATTCGATTTGCGCCGAATCCGAAAATTAGCCAACTTCGGATGCACGAATCGAATTTTCCCAAAAATGGCGGCGACATGTGTGGCGACGGAGCGGGGATCTCTGGGAAGGCGCGCAGACAAGGCGCGCTGACCCATAATGCATTCATTCATGACATGTGATCGCATTAGCCAATCAGCAGCCAGCCAGCCAGCACTGTGTAATGGTGGAGCTATAAATTGCGGCCATCTTACAATTCTCCATTAGCCTCCGGTCATTCAAGAGAGACAGACCTGTCTGTATTAGGGACAGAGTTAGGGCCAGAGAGACTTTAGGGCCACAGAATCGTTACTTAGGGACACAGAATCGTTACTTAGGGACACAGAATCGTTACTCAGGGACACAGAATTGTTACTCAGGGACAGACACAGAATTGTTACTGAGGGACACAGAATTGTTACTGAGGGACACAGAATTGTTACTCAGGGACACAGAATTGTTACTCAGGGACACAGAATTGTTACTCAGGGACAGACACAGAATTGTTACTGAGGGACACAGAATTGTTACTGAGGGACACAGAATTGTTACTCGGGGACACAGAATTGTTACTCAGGGACACAGAATTGTTACTCAGGGACAGGCACAGAATTGTTACTGAGGGACACAGAATTGTTACTGAGGGACACAGAATTGTTACTCAGGGACACAGAATTGTTACTCAGGGACACAGAATTGTTACTCAGGGACAGACACAGAATTGTTACTGAGGGACACAGAATTGTTACTGAGGGACACAGAATTGTTACTCAGGGACACAGAATTGTTACTCAGGGACACAGAATTGTTACTCAGGGACAGACACAGAATTGTTACTGAGGGACACAGAATTGTTACTCAGGGACACAGAATTGTTACTGAGGGACACAGAATTGTTACTGAGGGACACAGAATTGTTACTCAGGGACACAGAATTGTTACTCAGGGACACAGAATTTTTACTCAGGGACAGACACAGAATTGTTACTCAGGGACACAGAATTGTTACTCAGGGACACAGAATTGTTACTGAGGGACACGGAATTGTTACTCAGGGACAGACACAGAATTGTTACTCAGGGACACAGAATTGTTACTCAGGGACACAGAATTGTTACTCAGGGACAGACAGAATTGTTACTCAGGGACAGGCACAGAATTGTTACTCAGGGACACAGAATTGTTACTCAGGGACACAGAATTGTTACTGAGGGACACAGAATTGTTACTCAGGGACACAGAATTGTTACTCAGGGAAAGACACAGAATTGTTACTCAGGGACACAGAATTGTTACTCAGGGACACAGAATTGTTACTCAGGGACAGACACAGAATTGTTACTCAGGGACACAGAATTGTCACTCAGGGACACAGAATTGTTACTGAGGGACACAGAATCGTTACTGAGGGACACAGAATTGTTACTCAGGACACAGAATTGTTACTCAGGGACAGACACAGAATTGTTACTCAGGGACACAGAATTGTTACTCAGGGACACAGAATTGTTACTCAGGGACAGACACAGAATTGTTACTCAGGGACACAGAATTGTTACTCAGGGACACATAATTGTTACTCAGGGACACAGAATTGTTACTGAGGGACACAGAATTGTTACTCAGGGACACAGAATTGTTACTCAGGGACATACACAGAATTGTTACTCAGGGACACAGAATTGTTACTCAGGGACACAGAATTGTTACTGAGGGACACAGAATTGTTACTCAGGGACTGACACAGAATTGTTACTCAGGGACACAGAATTGTTACTCAGGGACACAGAATTGTTACTGAGGGAGACAGAATTGTTACTCAGGGACACATAATTGTTACTCAGGGACAGACACAGAATTGTTACTCAGGGACACAGAATTGTTACTCAGGGACACAGAATTGTTACTCAGGGCCACAGAATTGTTACTCAGGGACAGACACAGAATTGTTACTCAGGGACACAGAATTGTTACTCAGGGACACAGAATTTTTACTGAGGGACACAGAATTGTTACTCAGGGACACAGAATTGTTACTCAGGGACACAGAATTGTTACTGAGGGACACAGAATCGTTACTGAGGGACACAGAATTGTTACTCAGGGACACAGAATTGTTACTCAGGGACACAGAATCGTTGAATTAAAGAGTATGTCAGACAACACGCAGAGGAGTGGAAGAGGAGGCAATGTTTCAGGAGCGAGCAGACGTGGCAGCAGAGGAAGGGGTCAAGGCAGCACTAGTCGCAGCCAGAGGCCAGTGCTCCCGGTGTCATCCAGCGGTCGTGTCTCCACCGACAACCCTGCCGTCATCGATTGGTTGGCTCGGTCGTCTTCCTCTTCCCAGGTCACCTATGACACCTACAGCCAACGGTCGGTGGGTACGTCAGACACAACCGTTAGTTGGCATGGCCCGGGAGCAAGCCCACTGAAATCACGTGTCCTCGACCTGCCCCTGTCCTTTGGTGTTCCCTCACCAAGCGAAGTATCGCATGCTGTGGGCTCAGCCCCACTGTACAGTGAGGAAGAGCTAACAGAGGGCGGTCAGGAACGGGGGGAGACATCCGCCTCTTCAGCAGCCAGGCGAAGAAGTAGTGGCGAGGAGAGTGGCTCGGTAGCCGGTCTAGAGACAGGTCTTTCTCCTGACCCACACGCAGCCGAGGGGGCTAGTAGTGCGGCGGAGACCCTAATTGATGATGATGAGGCTGATCGCACTTGGCAGCCTCGTCGTCATCTGCCAGGCCCGTAATCTGCCATGGGCCCCCGTACCGACTCCTCATGCTGCTGCCAGGCCCGTAATCTGTCATGGGCCCCTGTACCGCCTCCTCATGCTGCTGCCAGGTCCAGAGTGTGTCATGGGTCCCTGTACGGCCTCCCATTGCTGCTGTCTCCATCGCCACACTCTGCCATGTGCCACTTTCAGGTCTCCTCACACTGCTGGTGGGTTCCATTTTGTCATAGGGTGCTGTATGGCCTCCCATTGCTGCTGCCTCCACCGCCACACTGTGGCTCCACCCTCTGGTTTTGGCCCCGTGACTGCCCAAATGAGTGAAGTGTGCGGTGATTCTAAGATCGACGGCACTCATCTGCATGTCATACTGACTGACAGTATTATTTTTCTTCCCCAGCAGACTCCAAGGGCATTTAAATTAAAGGTACAGTGTTCTGCACTAATATAAAGGCTCTCTGAAGCCTAGAAACACCCTTTTTATAAGTTAAATTCGCAGCGAATATATTCGACTCAAATCGAATTTATTCCGCGAATTCGCCGAATCAGCCGAATCGAATTTTTGAATACTTCGCTCATCTCTACTATTGATCATCACACCTGAGAAGTTGATTTATTGCATCTGCTCCCAGAGCAAAAAGCATTTTTTGCTGATCTAGAGATTGATCAGCATGGAGCTCTGGTGAGTTACCCAACTTTACTTTGGTGGTGGATTTTGGCACAATTTCTTTGAGAGCACTTGAATTTGAAAAGGATTTGTTTGGACATTTGAAGAAATTCAAAATTGGAAAATTTTTATATTCACAAATTTAATTATTTAAATTACTTATGCACTAAAAAATAGTTTTGCACATAATTGTGATTTTTTTTATATTAATTGAGAATAGATATATATATCTTTTGCGCTAATGTTTCTACACTAAATTAGGAATAGTTTGTGGTTTTAGAGCATTCCTTTATTTAAGTTATAGCACTAAGAAATTTATTTGGTTTCTTTGAGGTGGAATTGCTGCTTTAAAGTATTAAGGGTGTGGCGCTTTTATTACACTTGTGATATTGTTCTGGAACTAGGCCTAAGTTTTTGGCCAAGTATGGACCTTCACAAGTATGAGATAATCATAGATATATACTGTATCTGTTTGCAAGAAACATTACCTATAAAGTTATGTTTGTTCAAGATCAGACCAGGCTAAGACAAGAGAAGGTCCTGACGGATAAAATTAAGTATTTCTCAATTCAAGAATTTGGAGCATTTATAGACATAGTTTTTCTTCTTGAGCAAAGTACCCCCGATGTCCAGCAGAGCCATGTGTCTGTATCTCTCACTAGCCCCACTGATTCTATTAGACATTCACAGACTACATTAGACAGTACTCCAAAAAATTTCCTGACTTATTTACAAATCCCAATATTTGGGCATTTGCTACAGAAATAACCCACAAAGTTAAACACGTGGAAGTGAAACCTAGTAAACACAATCTGACAGCTGCTCAAAAATGTGCACTTGCCACTCTTAGGACTAGATATGATTTAGTACCAGCAAACACAAATGCTCCTGCGCTTGGGGATGGACTCGATGCAGGCTACAACCACATTAAGAATGTCCTGGAACATGCACACCTTGCTGCCCTCAAATAGACCGGGGGAATCCAAATATACTGAATAGGAAAGAACAAACAGAGGGCGCACAGGCCTAGTGCATTACCATAAAAAATGTTTAATAAAAAATAAAGTAGGTGTTGTACTCACAAACGACAATATAGTCAAGGCACATCATAAAGAACAGCTGGGTCAACACCGCGCTGAGTAACAGTCCGCAATAGAGAGTGTAGACATCCAATAGGCTGACGCGTTTCAAGGACTTGCCTCTTCCTCAGAGCCAGATATGATTTTGTGTTTAAACCATCCGACAAAGACAGTAATATTGTTATCATGACAGAAATGCAATATGTCAAGATGTGCATGGACATTTTAAACAACAAAGAATGGTATCTGCCCATAGCAGCAATACTGTATAGTGGAAGGCTCCTTCTATTTTGCGGACACACTTATTGATAAGGATACATTTGAATTCCTAAATGCTGCTCATCCACCAGCTCCGACATTTTATGCCATCCTCAAGTTCCACAAAAATCAGACATCCCCTCATGGTAGGCCTATTGTCTCTTGTCTGTTGACTGACAGCTTATGCCACATGTTGTTAGACTGCCGTCCTACGTGCATGACACATGCTAGACCTTCTGCCCTCTGAAACAGATTGAGGGTATACCTGTCCCCCCTAATGGCCTGCTCATGACTATCGATGTGGAGGCATTACACTCCAGCATCCCTCATGAGCAGGGCGTCAGGGTGGTTAAGCAATTTTTGATGGAACAAGACCATGTTAGATGACAGTTTAGTGACTTCATCATATAGTTATTCTTTTTTATACTTACACACAACTATTTTGTATTTTCAGGGTCCCACTACCTCCAGGTACAGGGAGTGGCCTTGGTCACATGCTGTGCCCCAGCTTACACCAACCTGTATCAGGGGGTAGGAGGGTTCTCTTTTATCTGATGAGGCTCTTGCTGAATATCTTGACCAAGTATTATGTCGGTTCTGATTTATTGATGACTTATTTATTATTTAGAATGATTCAGTCCCTCTGCTTCAGGAGTTTATGTGTTATCATTTGCACACTATCTCCTTCTTGGACTTGCAAACAGCTGTCTAGCGACATCATTGTACAGGAAACCAATGGCAGGAAACACCATCTTACACGCTCAGAGTGCACACCGTGCGGTAAAACGTATTCCTTATACCTAATATGTCCGCATTAGAAGAAACTGTACAAATATGCAGGACTTTGTCAAAAAAACAGTGTTATTAACCATTTCAATACCGGGCAATTTTACACCTTCCTGCCCAGGCCATTTTTCACGTTTCAGCGCTCTCACACTTTGAATAACAATTGCGCAGCCATACAACATTGTACCCAAACTAAAATTTTATCATTTTCTTCACACAACTAGAGATTTCTTTTGGTGGTATTTAATCACTGCTGGGGTTTTTATTTTTTGCTAAATTAACAAAAAAAGACCAAAAATTTTGAAAAAAAAACACGTTTCTCTTTGTTTCTGTTATAAAAGTTTACAAATAAATAATTGTTCTTCATAAATTTAGGCCAAGATGTATTCTGCTACATGTCTTTGGTGAAAATAACCCAAATTAGAATGTATTATTTAGTTTGTAGGAAAGTTATAGAGTTCACAAACTATGGTATAGATCTGAAAATTGATCAATCCTGAAGTACTGACAGCCAATCTAATTTCTTGAGGTCCAAGAATGTCAGAATAGTACAGATATCCCCAAATGACCCCTTTTTGCAGAGTAGACAGTCCGACGTACTTCATAAGAGGAATGGCGAGTTTTTTGAAGTTGTATTTTTTTGTCATAATTTTTCGGAAAATGAAAAAATTAAAAAAATTATTTTCACTATTTTTTTTTTACATACTGTCACCAGTGCAGTACAGCGTCATAATATAACTGGCATGGCGGTGAACAGGGACACTGACTGGTGACAGTCTGAAAAAACAAAATATACATATATTTTTTTTATCTTTTATTTTTTTTTATTATTTTTAATTTTTTATTACATTTCTTTTTATTTTTTTTAAGATTTTTTTTTCATATTTTACCATGA